>NC_056715.1:17497041-17529541 GCF_018831695.1 Puntigrus tetrazona | reverse complement strand
TGTACAATATTCAGCTATTAAATACAGTGATTACTTTCGGGAACGATTACAGCTGTGCGCAATCAGTGCGATGGATTATATATATATATATATATATATATATATATATATATATATATATATATATATATATATATATATATATATATATATATATAAACACACACAAAAGGTGCAGACTCAATAGATCATTATACACTTTCACAAAATTGCCACTTTTTTGTTGTTAATGTTTTTAATTGTCGCAATTATTTCATGAAACGAAAGTTTGTTAATTTTGAAGAAAACATACATTTGTGAAAATAATATTTTGCTGATTAAATAAATACATTTGTTATATATGTCCTATGTCGGAAAAGTAACAGAAAACATTTATGATTGAGTCAGTACAGAAATTACAATTAAAAGTGAGCATTAACACATTTTGATGTAATCTCAGTTCGTAGGGCATACATTATATACATGTTTTAAATGTAGTTCTTTAACTTTGTTGGGGCCGCAATATTTATAAGGTAAGAGCCGTGCTTATATAATAAATAATCTTATCTGAATTTCATTTTTGGTATAGAAAAACATATAGCAAACACATGAAATCACTGTAAGAAAAGAACATTCTGTATCTAAGCATATCACAAAGGTAATTATTATCTTTTTCGTGCCGATTCGTGATAAAAAAAAAAATCGACGCGTTAAACTTGTTTTATAAAAATCCTGCGCCTTTTGATGACGTCAGCGCCAGAGAGCGCGTGCCCGAGTCTTCTGAGGAGAGGTGAGCAGTTCACGGCGTTTGACATCTTCACACATCTATAACACACACTTCTCACACACACACACACACACACCGAAAGTGTATGCAGCAGTTCACGGGGTCGTCTCCGAGTCGTTGTCGTGTAGCGCAGCGCGTTTGTTCGTTTAAATAACGAGACGCGTTAAGAGCTGAGGACCGTGTTCTGTGTTCGTGAAGAGATGATCTCTAATAACTCTGTGAGGAGGATTACAGCGAACTGATAATGCGTTTCTTTTGTTTGGCAGGGGAACTTCGTTATAGTTTGTTTGCAAGGTTAAAAGCAGATGATAAATGTTGAGCCTATATTTTAAATCCATACATACGTATGAACATATTTGTAATACTAGGGCACTCTTAATGTTTAAAGGGTCATACGATGCAATTATTTTTTTATTTCAGTGTTACAAGCAAGTTACATTTTCTTTAGAAAAGTTAAAAGTCAACTCATCCTGCCTAACACATATCTACGTCACTGTGTGGGAAGATCTTACGTAAGGTTACATCACGTGTATGTATGTATGTATGTATATATATATAAGTGTATGTGCACACATGTCTATTGCTGTTGCAGCCACCGCCATGTCGTGGAGACGCTGTGTGTTTCGATGCGAAAGAAAAAGCACTCTGTTTGGTCTCCCAAAAGAGGACAAAAGGAGGAATCTGTGGCTGAGTTTTATTTACAACGCTGTTCCTGATGAGTACAACACCAACATTCGAGTTTGTGCTGCGCACTTCGTGGAGGATAGTTTCCTGAACCTGGGGGAGTACAAGGCCGGCTGCACGCAAAGGCTTTTGCTCAAAAGCGGGGCGATTCCAACGATACAGGGACAGTCAGGCGCCGCGGGGTCAAAGCCTGTAAGTATGCTTTCGTATTTAAAGAACTGGCTGTTCAAAAGCAAAAAATCGGGTCCTCTCTCTGTTTTGTGGCTGTGCAGGCTGTATGTCACGCCGTTCGTCGGTTACATGCACAATGAATGTCTTTTGGGTGTGTCTTGTAGAGCACCTCGCAGCAGGTCCTCGGTTTAGAGCAGTTATCCACTTCCTCCCGAAGTCATAGCGCTGAGTGTATGAAAGCTCTGCCTCCGAAGACGCGATCTGTGGGCACACAAGTGTCTTTGGATGCGCTGCAGGAAACCAACGCCTGGACAAAAGGTATCTCACACGCGCGTTTAATTATAAGTGCAGTTTTTTTTGTTACTGGAAACTTGAATGTTTCCCCTGAGCGCCGTTGTGTTCAACTCCCGTCAAAGCCCCTTTATTCACGCCACACAAAAGGCCCCGTCTTGAGTTGGACGAAGAGGAGCGACACAGAGATGTTTCTCAAAGCTCAACCGAGCCGCATGAATCGGAGCACAGCCCGGACAAATGCGCTGTGACGGACGAGTCCCGATTACGGTAGCTTTCAGTCCTCTTTAAAGTTCGTTCAGTGTTAACGTGCCCTGAAGGAGTACAGTTATTTGTTCTGTCCTGTTTTAGGGAGCGGACCACGTACAGCGTGTCCAAATACATTGTTTTCGAAAGCTGCCTCCGAGAGCTTTTTGAAACGTGTCCTCTTTGCAAAACCAAGTGTGCCGTTCGATGCCGACGAATGGGCAGCTACGTGTCGTTCACGCAGCACTGTCCGGGGTGCAGCTATCACCGAGAGTGGGAGAGCCAGCCGGTCGTCGGAAGTACTCCCGTTGGAAACCTGCTGGTGTCTGCGGCTACGTACTTCTGCGGTGCGTCCTTCTTTCAATTCGAAAAGGTGCTTTTAAGATCATACCACCCTCACGATCGCATCTCTGCGTCAGTCGCTGTTCTGTGGTTTTTAATGCACTTCGTAACTTTGTTAGATTTGCAAGGCCATGCAGCTCCACATCATCCGCTACGATGCATTTAAGAGGCATGCTAGGAACTACCTAGAGCCTGCTGTGATACACAAGTGGAACTTGGATCAGAAAAGTCTTTTCAGGAAGCTGCGAGGAGGAGGAAAGGCTGCAGTTGCTGGATATATGAGGGCTGATAAACAGGGTGAGTTTGTGGTCCACTTCAGACATTTTACTAGCTGTAAATAACTCTGTAACTACACGTTAACTACATGTCAACTAACTCTCATTAATTGGCACCTACTTGTCTATTAACTTTTAGTGTTAAAGGATAGTTAACCCAAAATTAAAAATAAGTACAAATAACATCAAAAAATCATCCTTTACTCACCTTTAACCATCATACATAAGGTCTTTTTATTTATTGTACTAGATATGTAAAGGACAGGCATTTGGATTACTTGAGTAAAGAAGAATAGTAATCAATCAATCAATCAATCATTTTTATTTATATAGCGTTTTTAACAACACAGGTTGCATCAAACCACTGAACAGTAATAGAAGTCATGTAGTTTCACCTCAGCTCAGAATGCTTTTATGATGCAAGATGAATGTAAACACAGCCCACTTGTGAACACCCTTGCAATTTGCTTAAACCTTTGCTAATTTTATGAATGATTATTTTAGGTTCAAGTGTGTGTAAAGACTTGGAAACAAGCAGAGTACGGCTGTTTCTAAAGCATGCAGTGCCATCTGATGCTCAAAACGGAGCTCAATATCGATTCCAGAGGAATCGCGATGCATTCAGGAGCATTTCAAAAACAATGCTGAATTGTTTCTTGATTTGCAGTGCATCAATGTATCATCCCAGCCCTAAGCATCACGCATTATTTACCAAAAAGTGTTACTTTCCCCAAGAGATCCTTTTGGCACATTAGCATGTTGTTATCAAAAAAAGATTTTAATTGGTGTGAAATGGTAATTCTGTAAGATATTCTTCAAGTACACAGTAAAAAACAACAAAAACTCATACAAACATAAGTTGAGAAAACTCAAAAGTCTGCTGAAGCTGATTGCCTTAAAAGTTCAAATTGGCTCAACTTTTTTTTTTTTATACATTATAGTATCAAACCTGTATGAATGTCTTTGTTCTGCTGAACACAAAGGAAGATATTTTGAAGAAAGTTTATAAGCAGGGTGTTTTGGGGCGCCATTGACTTCCATAGTATTTTTTTTTTCCTACTTTGGAAGTGAATGGCCTCGATTGTGACATTATAACAGGCGCCTATTGAGTAGAGACCCGTGCGCTCTCGGGGCCCAACACAGCGGAGCACAGCGGAGGACAGCACTTAATGGACGAGCCCTGAACTCCTGATATGGCAGCGTAAACCTTTCTGAGTGGTGAAACCTACAGATCTGTAATCCCAGTGACTAGAATAATTAACCACAGTTATTAAAACGATGCACTGTTCAAAGGGTTGACCCTCCGGAGTGAGAGCTTTGGACGTTTATAGAGGTCCAAACCGTTTCTTGAGGTGCTCTTCTGCTTCATCATCCAGTGTAGGCCTGTCACGATGACAACTTTTTGTTGTGTGATATATTGCCCCGTTTATAATTTCAATAAGTCGTAGTATTGTCATTTTAAGACCATTTTATGCCACTGCATGTATAATCATAATATAACAGCATAATAATGCAAGAAGGTCTAGACACTTTCAACTGACAACAAACATTTAATTCTTACAAATATTTAGACCATAGAAATTAAGTATCAAAGTATTAGATATCTTAAAAAACCTGAATAAAGAATGAATACACATTTTGTTACAAAAGTAGGGTGCACACTATTACTGAAAAACACAACCCCTATTCAGCAGTCAGATGTCTGTGTGTACAAAGTCACAGATCCCTAAATAAGGCCATGTCTGGAGATTAAACTTTTTGGTTAAACTAGCACCTCATGACTACACCACGTTACGCACGAGAAGCTGCCGAAGACAAGTGGAATGCAAAAAACATTTCTTCATGCAAAGAATCTGTGAAATCCTTCATTCTGAAGGGCCCTTTGAAGTCGACGGTTTTGAGCACTTTGATTTGAAACAAAGCATCAATATGGTTAACTTGACAGCATATATATGCATGTATGTGTATTTGTGTGTGTGTGTGTGTGTGTGTGCGTATATACATATGTGTGTAATTTATTAATTTTATGTATTTTTGTTAGGACACTCTGGAAAATATGGCAGCTACACCTTGATTCACCTGGACAGCAACACTGTTCTTGACATGCAGCTTATTCAGGTAAACTTACTTCACATTATTTTAACACTAAATGTGTTATATTGTTTAATTGTGGAGTATTTAATTGTACGTCTTTTTAATTTCATTTATACCCAGAGCAACGAGGTGGGCGGTGGCTACCACATGGAGAAGGAGGGCTTGAGGCGCTGTCTGGATCATCTGGAGGCTAACGGTTTGCCGGTGGAGTACGTCGTGACGGATCGTCGTCTGCAGATCCAGAAGTTTCTTGGAGAGCGCAACGTCGCGCAGTTCTACGATGTGTGCCGCTTCGAAAAAGGTCACTATTGAGTTTTTGTGACATACAGTGCTGTGTAATGACAACCTTTGTGCGTTTTTTGTTGGTCATGACTGGTTTGTGAAGTTAATGTATGTAATACTCATGCAGCACATCAATACGTTTATTCAGGTTTGTTTAAAAAGCTGGACAAACTTTCACAAAAAAAGGGGTTTGAAATATTGAAGAAGTGGCTGCGCAGCATCAAGAATCATGTTTACTGGTGTGCTACGTCGTCTACTTCTGGTCCTGAGAAGGTGGCCAAATGGACTTCCCTGCTCAACCACATCCAAAATATACACATCCACAAGAACCCAGAATTCCCGAAGTGTGCACATCCAGACCAAGTGTCCAGAGATCCCAAAAGATGGTTCCAACCAGGTGTGCATAAGATGTTTTGATTTTATTTTATAATGTGACAAAGCTTACTACTAATAATTTCAATGTTTCTTTTTGTCATTCAAGGGTCAGCGCCTCTTCACAAAGTGGAAAAGATCCTGAACAATAAGCGAGTCCTAAAGGATGTGGAAAAGCTCAGTCACCATTACCAGACTTCTCCTCTAGAGGCCTTTCATAATGTCATCCTGCGTTTTGCCCCCAAGAGTGCCATTTTTCCTTTCATTGAAATGTTGTGCAGGTATTATTTTATTTGTATATGCAAGATTTACTGGAAGTGTGCAATGTTTTAACTTATATTGTACTTTAGGTTGTACCTTGGAGCAATGCACTACAATGAAAATGGAGACTGTGTGCCGGCAACGGCTACTACTTCAGCACAACCTATGCACAAAGTTGTTTTTCCAAAGCCAAAGAAGGGTGCATGCACTGCAAAGCCACTTAAAACAGCCCCTTCATATGGTATGTAATAAAATGTTTTATTTTCATATTCACTTACAAATGTACTTCACTCATAGTGATGCATGTGATATGTTACTAAGACGCTGGTTGTCGATAAACGGGGCATAATGAAATTTCCTTTTGTACCCTATATTTACAGACTATGTAGCTGACTTGATGAAGCTGGTCTTTGAAGACGTGTTTGAAGACCCTGCACCATTTATAGAGGAGCTAAAACAAATCCCCATTCCTACGACCCTGTCTCAGTATGACAGACTTATAAAGGAGGAAGTTGTTGGCTGCCACATCTCACGCTTCAGTCAAGAGCCGGGCGAGAGCCTACAAACTGTGCATCCGGGAGCTCCTTCCGAATCCAAAGGACAGGGAAAACAACTCTGATGTTCTGTCCTAAATAGCCCCAGCTTACAAAGCTTGGATGGGTGAGATATTGGTCCTGTCCTTAAAGATAGACCTTAACACCAATATTTTTTATGTCCCTTGAGAATGTGTACATATACACCTTTTTAATATTTTACAACAAATAAATATTTTGGAGTAAATGCAGCCTGGGTGATGTGTCATGCATTGTAGAGGACCTGAAACCTGGTTTATTCCCTTCACAACCTCTGACAAATCAGTTTTTCAAAAGTGTGTATGTATGTATGTATCTATACATGTACACATACATATACATTGTTTTTATATATATATATATATAGTTTAATGCTGAGTAACATATTTTATGTATCAGACTGAATGTATTATATATTTTCACAAAAACATGCTTGCATATAATTTTATTGCAATATTTGCATTTCCACATAAATGGTTTACATTCTCAAGTCATCTTTAAAGCAGAAGTACATCTAAGCAACCTTGAACTTCACATTGTAATACACATAGTAACCGTTGTTAAACATGTAAAGTCTCTGATCAGTGGGATTGTAGTCCAGGTACACATAAAAGTCCTGGAACTTCTCAAAGACAACGCTAAGGTGGCTTTCCTCATTTTTATTGGTGTCATAGGCGTAAAAGATCTCCTCTGTTTGAGTATCTACTGACCTGGTCGCGTACAGGACGCCACAGATCATGAACGCGTTTGTGACAGACTGCTTGTATATGCTGGTCTGCCAAACCTGCTCTAATTCAAATGACTGTTCATTGATCTTCCCTACAATCAGTTTACCCTTCGATTCCTGCGTGGCGTAAGTCACCCACAGGCCGGACTCATCAGCTGCAAAGTCCAGGTTCTGGTTGGCAGAGTAATGGTATGAGAACTGGGTGCTGGCACTGGGAATCTCTTTATACTGAGCGTTTACACTGGTCATGTTGAACTTTGCCATCGCAAAAGGGCTCTTGAACTGATAGTACAGAGTGTTTTCACGCACAATGTAGTTGTTTCCTGTGCCTTGCCAATCGTAATTATATCTGACATAAAGCTCATGTGTCTTGAAGCCCTCTCTCATGATCAGTTTGTAGTAGTCAGAGTACAGTGTGATTGTGTTGACCAGAGTGTCACTAGAAGCAGAGTACCAGAACATGTTTTCAGAACCAGGCAGGGGATTTGAGTCTCTGCCCCATCCTCCATACTTGAAACCTGCGTTCAGATTTGCATTCAGCTGGCTGACAACAGGCTTCCCGATTCTGAGAATACCTCCATGCTTGCAGGACCCTAGGAGAAATCAAGGAAAGCAAAAAATGTAGTTTTCAAAATGTTATACCTAATGAAGTGTTATTAATGTAATATTATACATTTTGTATATTGTAATATTATTTACATTTACATTGCGTGTAGCAAGAGTTTTTAAATTATATAACAAAAAGAAAACCGATAGAATGTTGTTTTTAAAAAGTCTTGGTATTGTCATTCTATAAACATATGTCTTCCAGCTTCGCTGGAAACGATTGCTGCCAAATAATCACTGCAATAATGATTCAATCTTAAAATCTTACAGCTTATTTAAATCCACATGGCGACCTTTTATGTTTTTGGCCAGACTGTATATTATATTATAATATATTGTACAGTATCGTGGCAGACCTTTGAAGGTTTGGGTTTTGTTAGTTACCCTTTTGTCGTAACGTTCACAGAAAATGTTTGTTAGCCTACCTATTTCTGCATTAGAGAAGTCATCCTTATCATCCTGACATTTCTCTAGTTTCCGCTGAAGTTTGGCAAACTCGATGCGAATCACTTCTAAGTTGCTCCGGTCGTAGCTCTCCAGTTGGTCAACAATTAAACTCATATTGCGAATCTTACAGAGAAAACAAATTAGACCCATGCCAATACTATAATGGCACGTTTAGCGTAAACGCAGGAAGCTTCACCTCTATGTAGAGACTCTCGAAGGCCGGTGAAGAGGAGTTTAGAGATGCTTTCAGCTGTGTGACCAGAGCCTCAAACTCTCTGAGCTCAATGCGGAGGAGCTCAAACTCCAGTTTGATGTACTTGTCCGGTCCGCTCTCCAGACTCTCCACACGGGCTGTCAGGTTGAAGAGACTGCCGAGAAGAACCTCCAGCTGAACCTTCAGACTGCTGATCTGAGCATGTGAAATAGAAATGATTAGACCAGTGCTTCTGGGCTGGTGGGTCATGTTCCAGATATAGCTCAGGCAAAAAATAATACATCCGATTAATAAATGCGACCGTGTAATCACATATTGCAGTGGCAAAATGCACACATTTAATTGACTTCTAACATCAAGAAAAAGTTCATGATCTTTAGTTATTGATGCCAAAGGTTGCCATTTGGTAGAAGTCCTCAAATCACACAGATGATCGTGGACAGAATGTGTGTTGCTCTCAAAATCCATCAACAGCACTAAACAGGGTCAAAGATGAACATGTTTTGTACTGTAAATAATATGAAAAAGACAGTCACTTTTATGGTCTCCAGATCATATACTTTGCTTGTCTTTGGATTTTGGGGGAAGTCAAACACTCATAATATACCCACACAGAACATGCAAACGCCACACTAGAAAGACTCTGGGATCCAAAAACCTTCATGCTGTGAGGCAACAGTCTGAGCTCCTAATACTAATCTGGACAATACAAACATGTCGCACCTTGTTGATCTGGAGCTTGACTTCTATAGACAGTTGATTTGAGGTGGTCTGCATCTGCTCCACACGGTCTGCTGGGAATGAAGTGTCAGGCAGGAACACATGACAAACACACTGTCCGAAATCCCCGACGGAGCCTTCAACACTGCCAGAGCCCCAGTCCTCTAGCGACTGGACACCAGAAGAAGAAAGGGGCATTGTAGCATTGTTCTTCTTTACATTAAGATATGTTTAAACTGTTCAGCAATGAATCAAAACTGAGATCTCTTACCAGCCAGGAGTGTGCAGGAGCCACGAGCAGGAGGATGAGCAGCAGATCCATCATGCATCTGTCTTTTCCAATGTCCATAATGAGCTCAGCTTTGGCTTTATATACAGCATGTTATCAGAACTAATCTACAGCACATGTCTTATTCTCATGCAAATTGCGATGGATATCCACGCAACGGTGAACAAGGATGTAGTTTATGAGGACATGTGCACACAGTTGAGATATGTTATTTGAGGATCATTATAACACACGCAAATACATAATCTTCCTGAGAGGAAATATTGATTGCTTAACCTGGAGAAGTTATTGCGTGCAGTAAACATCAGAAAGACGGAGCTGATGGTGTGTTCTACACCTCTATTGTGTGTCCATGTATTCCTCTGTCCTTCAAAACATGACGCATTGCTCTCTAGGGAGTTTCATGTAGCATGCCACGCACACAATTTGGAAAATTTGACTTAGTGCTCCTGTACTGAGGTGTGTGTTGAAACTTTCACACGTTTGCTGCCATCTGTGTTCTGTTGTAGGACCTTTCTTCTGCGAGTATCATTGTAGTTTGGCATTTCTAAACCAGCCTCAAGTCCCTCTGTTTCTGAATCGATTCCACTGTGCCAAGTACTTCCCATGACGGGGTCGCTTTGTGTTGCATTTGGGCTATTTACACCCCCACAAAGCTGTCTGAAATGGCAGCGGCCACAAATACGTCTCCCAGGCTGGTGGTTGATGCCGGGGAATCTTCTAGCATAGTGGCCCAAACTGCTGTTTTCCCCAAAGCGATAGTGCCCACTGCAGTTTCTCCAGAGGTCTCATCCTGCCCTATTACGGCTATGGAGGCCATCTTTGAATCCTTGTCTTGCCCTGTTACTGCTATGGAAACTGTCCCTTAGTTCTCGTCTTGCCCTGTCACAGCTGTGGAGGCCCTTTTTTTAATCCCACATCCTGTACTGACATGGCTACAGGGGCCGCTTATGAACTCTTGTGTTTTCCTGACCTAGCCCATTCAGGCCCGAACGAACCAAGGAGGCTATCTCTGAACTCTCGACCACTCACCGCATGGAATCTTGCACTACACTACTGTTGGACTTTAATTCTCATTTTTTCCCTGTGTTTTAGTCTCCCATGTTCTGACTCAGCCTGTGTACCTGGGATTTGCCCCTTTGCCTTGCCCTTCGAATATTGTTTTGCTCCTTTTTGGATTATGGCATTGTAAGGAGGTGAATCAAAACCTGTAAATGCAATAAGACTAATCTGAGAAGGGATATTCAAAGGAACAAAAGGACTTCAAAAAGAGAGTAAACAACACACCCCCTCCCTGTTGCTTTTATGACACCCTACTCACCTCTGCTCTTCCTGCTTCCCCTCCTTCTGCCCAAAAGACAGTTTAAAGTCCATTAGGAATAAGGCATTATATGTCATGTGTCTTATAAACCTATTGGTCTCATTTGAAAGGTCTCAGTGTGATTGGTAAATTGGTCTCAATTTCACAGTAATCACTTATATTATGGAAAAGATTAAGAACTTGGTAGAACTGTGTTCTGTTGAGAAGGAGGTGTGCCCTTCTTTTGGGTCTCTGAACGTGTTCCAGCCAGGTGTGACCATGGAGCACAGGAACCTAAACACCAAAAGGTTTTTACAACTAAATTTGGGATCTCTTTGTCTACTCTTTTTGAGTCTATCAAGGAGATGGCTGCATTAAGGTAAGCGATCTACGGGGTAGTCTCTGACTAAGACCTGGACTAGCCCGGATGTGTCATGAGTCTGTTCTGGCCAAACAAGGTGTCTAAGCGAACCAGACTCCTAACGAACGATAAGTATAAGGTCAGTACTATAATTGGAAACACAAAAGATTAATAAATATTAGTGATTTTTAACGAGACGCAAAGAAAAGACCAAACACGTATTGACCTTCGACCAGGGCTTCTGGATTCCGTTCTGCAGGAAAAGGAGGGACCCTTACAACATTTTTTCCTGCATTATCTTTTGTTCCTTGGATTACGCTTGCCGATCGAGGACCCACGCTTGCCCTGGATTTATTCTTATGACTTGCCCCCTTTATAAGTCCTGAAAATGGATCCTCTCACCTATCAGTCTCTCCTTACACCATGTAATTGTTAGATTGTTTCATGGTCCTCACCATGGACTTCTGGTTACTGGTTTACTGATCCCTGCATGGGATGCAGGCTACTTGTAATAATTAGGGATGCTTGTGTCAATAATCAAATTATAACACCCAACATGTTTCTGAAATTGTTAGCGATGGAGCATCAGTTGTTCCCCCTGCCCTTTTCTTCATCTTTCTTGCCTGTAGGGCAGCCTTCTTTTTTGTTTCGCTTGCAAGGGTGGTAAATTTTTTCTTCTGTAATATATCCCTGTTTCCGATAGCGCCTTAGCAATGCTGTACAACTAAAGTAATGATAGTGTATCGGTTTTCATTTTTACCCATGGGTCGTTGTCTATTCTATAAGACGGTGTGAATATGTTTGTATGTGGACATGTGCATCTGCATATTTTAAGTGATTTTACAACGTGTCCTAACCAGTGTTAAAACAAAACCTTTCAAAAAAATAAAAATACCAAAGTCATAGTGCTGATTAGACTTTATTACACAAAAAGAAATACAGAACATTTATTATTATTTATTATTATGTGTTTGACAGCTGCATCAAATATTACAAATTCTCAGGTCACTTGCTAATTCTTATGGTTGAAATAAACATGATAGTTGACATAATAACCATTGCTAAACATGTAGAGTTTCTGATCGGTGGGGTTGTAGTCCAAGTAAACATAGGATTCCTGGAACTTCTCAAAGGGAATACTGACATAGCTTTCCCGTTCGGTGTGAGTGTCAAATGTGTAAAAGACCTCCTCGGTTTTACTGTCTACAGACCTTGTGGCATACAGAACCCCACACACCATGAAAGTGTTTCCTACAGATGGCTTGAAAATACTTGTCTGCCAAACCTCCTCTACTTCAAATGACTGTTCATTGATTTTCCCTAAAACCAGTTTACCCTTTGATTCCTGCGTGGCGTAAGTCACCCACAGGCCGGACTCATCAGCTGCAAAGTCCAGGTTCTGGTTGGCAGAGTAATGGTATGAGAACTGGGTGCTGGCACTGGGAATCTCTTTATACTGAGCGTTTACACTGGTCATGTTGAACTTTGCCATCGCAAAAGGGCTCTTGAACTGATAGTACAGAGTGTTTTCACGCACAATGTAGTTGTTTCCTGTGCCTTGCCAATCGTAATTATATCTGACATAAAGCTCATGTGTCTTGAAGCCCTCTCTCATGATCAGTTTGTAGTAGTCAGAGTACAGTGTGATTGTGTTGACCAGAGTGTCACTAGAAGCAGAGTACCAGAACATGTTTTCAGAACCAGGCAGGGGATTTGAGTCTTTGCCCCATCCTCCATACTTGAAACCTGCGTTCAGATTTGCATTCAGCTGGCTGATAATGGGTTTGCTGAATCTTCTTATTCCGCTATGATTGCAGATCCCTTGTAAAACATATAATTGAGTTAATTATAGATGACTGAAAGCAGAGTTTCAGAGTGTCTTGATGGAGAAAGACTTACCAATGTCAGGGTTAAAGATTTCATTGTGGCGTCTCTCGCACTCCTCTAGTTTCTGCTGAAGAATGATATATTCTCGACGTGTCACGAGAACCAGGTTCTTATCATAGGTGATCTCTAGTCGAGTCAGGACGGTGATCATAACACTGATCTGTTTTTATCAAAAGTTACAAATGACAAAATGTTAATCTGAAACTAAAAAAACAGGTAAAATCAGAGCACCCAATAAGGCTAAGAAAACACCTTATACCTTAACCCTAACCATAACTCATCCCTAACATTTTCCAGCAATTATCGGTAAACAACATATGTCAGCTAAACAAGCATCTATCCCTGGATGTAAGCCTAAACGTGACATAAACCATAAAGGTGTTGCTTGGAACTGACTGGGCAAGGTTAACAAAGGTGAAAGGCTTTGGACTAGGTTGTTGTGAGGCAACAGTGTTACCCATTGAACAAACATGTGAGAATCAGAAACTAGTATGTTGATTGTTTGCTGAAGCAAGCCTTGCCTAGACACTTGCAAGTGTTTAATGTGGAGTTAAAGATAGTTTAGACCAGCACAAGTTTAGTGCTTGTTTATTGCTGGTGTTAGTTGTTGGACCAGCCAATGTAGCAAAAAAGTGCTATATTGATCAGATATTTTTCCTCATTGGTCAGAACATTGATATACTGATTAGATCAGAACATGTTACCTGTTCACGTATGGATAGAAGCACTGTTGTGGTGGTTTGTATAGATGCCTGCAGCTCCACAATTAGAGCCTCCACCTGCTTGATCTTGATTTTCACCTCCTCTATATGTAGCTCACTATAAGAGTCTGGGTCATCCTCCATTCGCTTGATCAGCACTGTTAGGTTCATTATCTTTGCTATGTAGACTTCTAGTTTAACTTCATAAATCTCCACCTGCAAAAGAAGAAGAACAACTGTTAACAACTGTTAAAGCATTTCACTTCATCTAAGTCTCATCATTCTAAAGGCTGTGCCAAACCTTGCTAATCTCCATCTCCAGTTTGTAGTTGATCTCAACTGCTGTGCTCTCCAGCAAGATGAGCTCTCCGATCGGAAATGTGCTGTTAGGAAGGAAAGCCTCACACATGCATTCTCCACCGGAGGCACTGCCCTCAGCCCAGGGACCCAGTGCCTACAGAAGACAACTGAATTAAATCCTTTTCTGCATCAGTTTACATGTTTAGAAGACATTTTTTACCCAATAAGCATTACATAACCTCGCCGTTGCTGGCATCATGCAGGGTTTCCAATCCTGCTCCTGGGTGGTCAGTGTCCTGTAGAACTGAACTCCAGCACACCTGACTGGAAGTTTCCAATGATCCTCAAGATCTCAATTAACTGGATCATGTGTGATTGTTTGGGCTGTGACTAAATTATGGAGGGCACAAAACCCTTCCAGAAGCAGGATTGGACACCCCAGAAAGATTATCAAGTATAAAGTACAAAGCTACAAAATTTGGATCAACACCAAAACTACATTTACACTGACATTGATTGACTTTCAGATTGTACTGTCTCTCTCTTAAAAATCTATGAGTAAACATTTCTCTTTTTCTTCTAAACTAGAAGAATTTCCAGCAGATTTTCTCATGTAGGTGAACCATTCAAATGACAATATTGTAAATAAGCTTCATGTATCCTGTAGGACAGAGCTTTTCCCTGATACTTGCTGATAATTTAACCGCATAGCTATTTGTTGAAATGAATTTTTACTGTACTCACCGACTCGACAACAGCGGACCCGAAGAGGAGGAGAAGAATTGTGCCGATCATTGTGCATCAGTTAGTTGTGTTGCAGGGAAG
This sequence comes from Puntigrus tetrazona, assembly GCF_018831695.1. Taxonomy (NCBI): domain Eukaryota; kingdom Metazoa; phylum Chordata; class Actinopteri; order Cypriniformes; family Cyprinidae; genus Puntigrus; species Puntigrus tetrazona. Next base: position 17,514,808 of record NC_056715.1, on the reverse strand, counting down.
GAGTGCCCTGGCTTTTAAATACATCATATCTTACGACATAACCAGCATCTGGACATTTCACAGCATTATTCTCTGAAAATCAACTGATGTTTATTAGCTTATGTCATTTACACAACACCACAAATGCATTTATTTTGTGGATTTAAGGCAGTGGCCAGATTAAACCGAGACAACACAGGTGTACTTTCACACACAATATGTCAACAGCAGGACGTCATGTGGTGCAATTTAGATAAACTGGCACTAAAAAGGAATTATGTAAAGAAACACTATTAACAAAATTAACTATGGCTATTAACTGGACTAGACATGTGATTAAAAAAAAAATGGAAGCATGAAAAGTACATCACAAAAAGTAGCATTACGCCTTCAAAAAGTATTTGAGCACTGTACATGGTGAACGATTTACAAATACATGGAGGTGCAAGTCTATGCAAAGTTTTAAAAACAAAGAGCAAAATAATAATTAAAAAATCGCTGTTACATTAGGGTCGTTCAGAACGTAACTATTTCACAGAACCCAAACTAATAGTGAAACTACCCACTTTTAGGTGTGTTCGCACCGCAGGAACTAGAAATGATTTTTGTTCCAGGAAATTTTTGGAAGAACAAAATGAGCAACTTCTTCAGAGTAGGGTCTTAAATAGTTCAAGGAACTATCAGCGTTGTAAGTGTAAGCCTTTTGCCTAAATGCATACAAAAACACCTTCACCCACCATGACTTCATCTACAGCATTTTCTATCAGCCTCAATGATAAGTAGCACTGCTAGCTTACAGTCACTTGACCAATACGTCAGCATTCCATGTCAATTATTATGAAATGATGCTCAACAAAAACACAGCTTTGATCACAACATCCTCCACCCTCCTGTTGGCTTACATTACTTCTTAGTACCCATGTATGGTGCGGCAACATGGCGGTTACTGGGAAATAGTTCTTCTTAGCAAGCATCATCACGAGTCTTGCAGAGGATCTTAACTGAAAGAAACTGCTTTTCACAAAGTCTGCTTATCAAAACACAGGACAGTGTCAGAGGTCAGAGTTGATGGGCTAATAGCATTGTTTAGTTGTAAAAGATTAATGTCCAATCAGTATTTTATCTCATTCAGCAATCAAACTGGACGACCCAATATTGAACCCTGTGGAACACCATAAAAGACCAAAAAATATTTCCCTACATTCGCTACAGAAGCAAAGCAGTCCAGTACAGTAGTCCTACTACATGATAGAGCGAAGTATATCATGATGTACTGCAGGGCTATTCAATTAGTTTCATTTGAGGGCCAGATTATCGAATTGAAAATTTGATGGAGGCCAAGAGGGTCAGTGGCCATCCTGATTTCTTTCTGAGGGGCCTAAAAAATTAAAAAGTAAAATCAGCAGTAAAATTAACTAATATTATCAACACCAACATCTATAAAAGGTTAAGAGTAGTGCTGTCTGTGAACTGCTTAAAATAAGTAAAATAAAAACTATTCACACATTTTTCTGCAATTTATTGGAATTATAAATACATTAATATGCCGTTATAAGTTCACACTGAACCTACAAATTAATGCAGAAACCATATAAAGATGATATATTTTAAATGTGTTTAATTGCACCTTTTGACTAAGTAGCTTATTATTAAAAGTGTCCAGTATTTTTATAACAATGTGATACTGATGTTGATATCTCTATTAAATGCATTTTTATTAATTATAGCAAATCAATGTTACAATACAATTGAAAGCCATTATTTTTAACATTTAGTAGCCTAGGTTCTAAAAAAATATTATTTTGAACTTTTGTATGTGAACTTTTTATATTTTAGTTTAAGTGAAACGTCATGCACATGCATAAATTAATCTTTATTTTAAGCTACAAGTCTTAATCAGTGACTAGATCAGTCGAATTAAAACACACACACAACAAATGTACTTTTTTCAGTTAGTCTGATTTATGACGTGTAATTACGCACTAAAAGTGTCTTTTTCTTTGCAAGTTAAAATTTTAGTTCTTTATTAACGTGACAAATTTTTCACATTCACATTTCCAAAGCATATGCATATGAATAAAACAGTACAAAGTGAGAACAGTGCAAAACCACATATACATGAATATAAGTTGACAAAGTAAGATAGAATTGAAATATCCCATGTGCTATCGCAAGGCTTCTGATATACCAAACACACATTTATGCCCTTATTCATTGGAAATCATTCTTTGTGGACAGACATGCACACCCTATTCTTTTGGTGCTATATCTTTTCTTTTCTTGGTTTTCTTTTTCTTCCCCTTGACTTTTGTTTTACTGCTTGGCTCTGTGTTTAACGCAGGCCTGGATCTGGTCAGGTTAGCTGTGGGGCTGAGTTTGCTGCTGGACACGCTTGGGTTGGACCTCGAGTGCATGCCTTGGGCGGAAGAGGGTTTGCTGGTGGATGGTTTAGGGACGCCGGCGAAGAGGTTCGGCTGGGAATACGAGCGCATGCCCGCGGAGCTCGAGGGGTTCGCTATCATGGGAAGGTGCACGTGCTCGCTGCTCATGTTATTGACAGAATAGCGGCTGCTGGTGGACATGATTATATGGTGCCAGGAGCTGAGCGGGGTGGCAGAGAATGGCTGAAGGCCGCCGGGGTCCTCTTTGGCAGCGCCTGGGGATATTATCATGGAGCTCCGTGGGGTGACGGCCTCCACAGCGCTCTCGAAGGTTTTTAGGATCCTGTCACTCTTCTGCTTCTCCTTCTTCTGCCGGGACTCCACTTTGCGCAGCTGGCGCCGGTGGTCTCGCATCATCTGTTTCCTAGTGTCTGCCAGGCCTCTGTAGGGTGGAAAGACATGAATTCAGCGATAATAACTGTTTCTGTTTTTTTGCAAGCCGGTACAATGAGAACCGAAAGCGGTGTAATATAGACCTAAAACTCTAGTCTGCATTTAGATTGCAAGCACAGGTCCAGTCTTTTTACATTTAACTTACGACTATCTGTGCTTCCATCAGTCTCTATCTCGAACCGAGGATTTCATTGGCTTTTAATGTGAGTTTTGAATGGTTTGAACAAATGTGCAGTCCCTGTTCGCAGGTCTTTGCAGAATGGGAAACCACATATACCTTTAGACATTGGTCAGACGTTCACATATCTGATATATTGCATGAAGTAACGGATAAATATAAAACATGTTCACATAATAGATATTAGATTTAAAACCACATTTGGAACTGGACTGTATATGAAAAAAATGTATCTGTTTAAATGAGTGCAACAATGAGATATTTTGTGCCTGTATAAACACAGCCCTAGTAATCTTTAAAAAGCCACAAGTCAGGTTTCAGTCAAACTGGTGATCTTTTCATATTATAGTATAAATGTTTTTTTATTTCAGGTCATTTATATTAATGGTTTTTACTATAATAAAGTTAACTATAATATTCCTAGTACAGACTAATTAGAGAGTCACCAGCTGTAATATCACCCCTTTCTGCTGCTGTCTGAAGTCAAGCGGTGATTTATGATCATGTTTGCATTAAGGGTGAGAATTGTTCAGGTGTGTGGAGTCTGTCATGCGTTTGTTGGCCTCTTTAGGTAGGCGTTCAGGGTGAAGAGAGCTCACCTGTAGTCCACTATGCCTGTTCGGTCTCTGTCCAGTCTCTGAATCAACTCCTCAATCTGAAATTTCTCCAATGGGATGCTGGATTGCTGGGGTCATCAGATACAAAATGCCAAAAAATGAAGCCGTTTGATGCTCAGTCCTTATGACACTTACACTATGTTTGGACTCATCTGCTCGTTTGTCAGAATAGTACTGCTGTGATGATTAAAGCATTGAAATAACACAACTGGGAGCATGGGGATAATGTAAAGATCAAAACATGTAAACAAACGTAATATTTAAGCATGTTTTTTTGTCTAGATTGCAGCTCTGCCCACCCAAAAATTTCAACAGTGTTGTGAATTTCTTACTTCACAAGAAAGGCCAATACCTGAACGGCTTTCCTGAAGTCTACGACAGGAACACGCATCGTCCCGTCTTTGTCGATGTTACGGAAGAAGTCCCACAGGCGAAGCTTTCGCTGATCGAGGTAATCCTTTAAAAAGACAATGCAGAAAATGCAGAGAGAGGCCGCCAGACTCTAGAAATTTGAGCAGGTTTCATTCTATTTTACCTGAATGACTTTCATGGGGTCGACACGTTTGCGAGGCTTCTTGGCGATGAATCCTCCGACGCCTCCGTACTGCACCTCCAGACTGGGATGCTCCTGACAGATCAGCTCCAAGAGCTGCACGAAGTTCTCATTCACCAGCACGTTCTGCAACACAACGCAAGTGAAGGAAAACACAAGCCCGTTTTTATTGTTACATTTTGCACCGAAGCACATTTACTGGCCACAAGCTGAATTAAATCCTGGAAATATATATTTTACTATACACAGTGCACTTGTTCCTTAAATTCAAAGTCCTGATGCAGAACAAATCAGTAAGTTTGTGTCTGATCTTTATCTCAGATGTGGCAAAAATGCATGAATAAGGTTTGGTTCCACCATGTGGTGTCCAGTGCTTACATTTTAAGCTACAGAATAATGCACAACTTAATGCATAACGCTTCAGATTTTTAGTTTTTAGTCGTAACCGAGAGTAATAAAGCTTACATGAAATCCCAGTGGATAATAAAACCCTATGTTTGTGCATTGCATGCCTGTCGCTCCTGAACTCACACATATGTTGATCTCCTCGATGGCCGTTCTGGGTGTGTTCTTCACCACATTGATCAACATAAGAGCTCCCTCCACCGTCAGCGAGTTATACGCCATCTGACAGAAAACGATTATTAAACCATTATCACGCACGGTACTTCCAACATCTCTGTAATATAAGTGTGCTTTAAAATGACTTTAATCTGCCGTTTAGCCTGCGATGCATGAGATGAGTTAATTGTAAAAGTTGCATACGATTACGTCGTTCCAGACACAGAATAAAGTCATTAATTTAGTTTTCTTCCCTTACAAAAAGTATTCTCGTCGCTTCACAACATTCAGGTTAAACCACTGATGGTAGATGGAGTATTCTGAAGGTGTCTTTCATACTTTCCCGGACCTTGAATATCTTACATTTTGTTCCAAAGACCAGCAAAGCTTTTACGGGTTTGGAACGACGTGACAGAGTTTTCATTTTGGGGCGGAGTAACCCTTTAAAAAAGGTGCTTGTAATCTAGTTTGCCAGTTGTGTCGCACCTGCAGCGCTCTGAGCGTGTCGTTGGCCTCCAGGCCCTTACACAGCAGGCTGGCTCCTTCGTCCGTGATGCGGTTGTTGCTGAGGTCCAGGTGCACCAGTGTGTTGTTGAACTTCAGCGCTTCACCCAAAGCCAAAGCGCCCTCGTTTCCGAAGCCATTAAATGAGAGGTCTAAGTGTTTCAGGGTGGTGTTGACCTGACGGGGGACAGACGGGGACTGTTTGTACGATCAGCACGGCGTGAGACTCAAGCGCTTGTGAGCTGCGTACCTTCAGTCCGGCGCAGAAAGCTACCGCTCCTTTCATCCGCAGGTGATTCCAGCTCAGATCGAGAACCTCCAAGCCGTCGTTATTTGCTGCGTGAGGAACATGCTCAGTGGCCGTGCTTTCTTTCTGCGTGCGCTCAAGTTTAGTTGTCACTCACCTATCATCTGACCCAGATGTTCTCCTCCTCTGCCGCAGAACTGATTGTGACTCAGATCCAGCTCCTTCACTCTGTAGTTGCTCTGAAAAGACACAGAGAAGATGTTTCTGTTCTCAGAAACTAGATGTGTGTTTGACGCACAGTGTCTGTGTTTATGTATCACTCTTAAAAGTGCGTACATTTTGCAAAACCAGACAGTTTTATGATAAATAACAATGTAATTTGGCTAAACAAGTAATGTTATTATTTATGTTTTCTTTCGTGTGTAAATTCATATTTTTGTCATGCCAAACTCGCTCTCAGATGATTTTTAAACTGGAATCTGCATGCTTCACTCTTACTAACCTCAAAACACTGTAGGTAAACATTAATTTGGCAATGTTAGCTTTGATAATATTAATAATAATAAGATGTGCTATAAAAGTTGTTTCATTTAATATAACCATGGAAGCCCATTTTCCTCACAGTATAAAAAAGGTACCTGACTTTTTGTCTCACATTAATAACTTCTAACCTTCACTTAATAAATTTTCAGTTTATTAATCTTTTTTTTCTGAATTGTGAAATAAAAACAGAATTATTTATTGTAACGGAACAGAACAGAATAGAATAGAGTAGAAAATAAATAAAATAGAACACCCTTAAGCAAACCAAACCTATTTTTTGACCAAAGTGAAGAAAAATCACTTTATTTGATGTATACTGTCACACATGCTCAAACTTTTAAAATGTATCTCTTATTGAAAAACAGCCACATATAGTAGATTTTTCTTTGTCGTTTTAGATGAATGGGTAACTATAGTTTAAAAAATCAACCTCCTGTCTTCATTCAGTCTGTTGTTTCAAATTTGTGTGACTTTCATCTTCTGTGAAACACAAAATATATTATATTTTGAGAAACTTTTCAGCTTTTAGCCCATAGAGTGGATCTCAATCAGCACCGGCTTAATTAACATTTGAATCATATGGAATATGTAAGAGTGATTAAATGATGAAATAAATGATGATGGATTGTTTTATGTTTCATAGACAGACTGTGGTGCATGAACTTACAGAAAGCGCTTCTGCAAACCATTTGGCATCATCTTCAACAAACTTATTCCCTGTGAACACAAACATTGCGTTCTGTCTCACCGTGAATCTGATCAGGCGGCATGCACGTACGTGAAGTACCTGACAGTTTCAAGGACTTAATGGAAATGTTTTCCAGGAGCATCTTAGCGATGCACTCGGCTCCAGCAGTCTGAAGGTGATTGCCCGAGAGGTCCTGGAAGATGCCAGAAGTGAATGCTTTGCTTCCCTCTGGTGGACAAATCCATCTCAACGGCTGAACGAGAATCACAAGACGCACTTACAAGATTGTGAACGGTGAAGTTGGCCCTCAGCATCTCCGTGAGGTATCTGGCTCCTTCGGCTAGCACGAAGTTGTCTGCCAGCTCCAGGGTTGTGGTGTGCATGTCTGTCTGAAGACACGGAGCGTCCCAGATCAGCACCAGAGCATCAGCTCTAGATCATCAGAGCATCAGAAACTCACCACGAGAGCGATGGCCAGCGCCTTCGCTCCCAGGGGCCCGAGTCCGTGGTGGTTGAGGTTAATGGTGGCGGAGCCCAGGTTTCTGAGGAAGTATCTGACAGGAACGACCCCCACCAGCTTACAGGCCTGCAGGTACAGCTCTTCAGTGGACAGGTCCTTCCTGATCAGCTTCAGCTCGGATACTGGAGGAGAAAAACACCTGAGCCCTAGCTTCATGCTGAAGGACCAGTGCATGCAAGATCTGTATGGAATTAACTTTTTTATTGTATTTTATTATGTATATTAAGTACGTTTTCTGTTTTTCATGATTTTTTTCTGTTTTTTATGATTTATGGGTATGATATGGCAGGTTTTCAACATTGTTAGTTTCTATTTGTTTTCTCTTTCGTTCCTCTCATTCTTCATTTGGTGTGTTAATATTTTTGTTGATATTCTCAACTTTGACCTGCTAAAAAAGGGACTGCGGATGAAAATGAACCAGTGTTGGCTAAATCTGGTGCATTTAACATATTGCATGTATTATCCGTACGCAGTGTGCCTGATTAAGACAAACGAATGAATGAATGAATTTAACTGAAATCAAAAGATCTTCTTTTGCATGCGTGTGCAAGTCGTATGCAGGTTTTATTCATTTATTTGTTGTGTTGAAGGCAGTGACTCCTGATAAAACTACAATCTATAATTTCATTCAACCTTGACCTAAGGAAATTGCATTAATGAAATGTGACGAAATGTCACAGATTAAATACAAATAGACATTTAAAAGGTTTATAAATAAATATGATACTCAAGAATCTAATTCATTCATATATATATATATATATATATATATATATATATATATATATATATATATATATATATATATATATACACACAGTATATATATATAATTAGTTTTCAAGCACAATAATTAACATTAAGGTGCAGTGAACCTGAATCCTGTACCGGGCCTCATCTGAAGATCTCTGTTGGTTCAGATCTAGTGTTCATCCGCTTCTTACCCTCAGCGTCCAGCTCTATGTCTCCTTCATCCTCCAGAATCACATCGTGTGTGTTCTCGTAGTCGGTCAAGCTGAGGGAGTCCAGGGAGAGACTGTGAAAGCTGACGTCTTCATCGCCCCTCATCTTCTACATGCAGCGTGACCGAGTCGTCCGAGTCGTCCGCTGTGAAGCTGCTGTCTGTGTCTTAGCAACAGGTGTATATGTGACACCCGCACTACTGCTGGAATCCACCTGCGCTCGAGCGGAGTCATTAAAAATGCATGTCAGACAGACACTCACATTCCTGCAGTCTGATCAAACACGGCAAGACTAGTGTCTGCAATCATTTCTCTTTGATGCATGAACTACACGGATGAAACACATCTGCTAATGTAGCTGTTATGGCCAATGATCAGCCGAAATGATGCCCTTGATCACAAACACACACACAAAACTTATTTATTCGTTTGTTTATTCATTTGTTTGTTCATGCATCTGTCCTGAGGAGTCCGGGGAACCTCTTAGAGCTAGTTAAAATCTCCTAAGTATTCCTCAAATATACGTCATTATCTTCCTTGCGAATAAAAAATGTTTACTTTTAAATAAAATGCATGCACAATTTTCAAATAAATATTAATAAATAACCTCTGGTCAGGTTTAAAATGCTTTTTTTAACTTCGGAAAATATTATTATTTAACTCCCAGATCAATTACATTTTTCTTCAGAATGATGACAAAATGAGCAATGAAGTAACAATTCTGAATTACTTTAAAAGAGATTAAAAAGGCTAAAAATAATCTGAGTAGTCTGTAGAAAAAAAAGCATTGGTTAAATAAATTAGAAATCAAAAAAGAGCACAAGGAGCTCTTCTAAAAAATAAAAGCATATTCTCTTGGAGGGCATTGGAAAAGATTATTCCTGTAAAAATTCCTGTTTTTTTTTAAACATAAAACATAGTACAGTCAGGACTACAATAACGCACATGAAAACATAAAACAAAAATAAAAATTGAGTGTACAAAATACACACAGCCACACAAACATTATTTATTTATTAAACTACTTAAAAATGGAGACAGTCTTAATTGCTTTCTTATTAGCACACACACACACACACACACACACACACACACACACACACACACACACTCACACACACACACACACACACACACACACACACACACACACACACACACACACTCACACACACACACACACACACACTCACACACACACATACACACACACACACACACACACACACACACACACACACACACACACACACACACACACACACACACACACACACACACACACACACTCACACTCACACACACACACACACACACACACACACACACACTCACACACACACACACACACACACACACACACACACACACACACACACACACACACACACACACACACACTCACACACACACACACACACACACACACACACACACACACACACACACACACACACACACACACACACACACACACACCATAACATCATTTATTTGTTTTGTTTGTTTATTTATTTATTTTTAAACAGTAACGCAAAGGACGGTTGGGCGTGACGTCATGGCGCCGCGCGTGTCGTCACGCCGGGAACGCCCCCTCGCGTCCGGTGCAGGTGATTAAGTCGGCGTGCGGTCCGCCGGTGGTCATGATCGCGACTGTGATGTTTTACGCGCTGTATCCTCTCTCGAGGCTCATCGGCAGAGTTTCAGGTGAGAAGTCGACGGGGTTTCGTCGGTGTGGAGGAGCACGTGCGGCGTTCAGGCTCCTTTAATACGGGACGGTGACCGGCCAAACCTCGGTTCTCAAAGCCTCTAGAACAGTTATATTTATATCCCATCCGGTTGTCATACTTTTTTTTTTTTTTTTTTTACTTTTCGTTGCTGACAGAAAACTTACATTGACTTTTTGACAACAACAGCAACTCAAAATTATAATTACAAAACAACAACAATAAAACTGTTTTATTCAACATTTAAAATGGACATATAGTGATTTTACGCTAGATAATATAAACATTTTACAACACCATATTAAGATATGTAGAGAAAGCAGAATAAAAGTCTTTCAAAAATAGAGTATTGGCAAAAAAGTTACGTTCATCACATTTTCATTACGTTACATTTTGATGATTACAGCTCATGAAAGTCAAAATAGAAAAAAAATGGATGTAAATCAAAGAAAGAACAAAAGTGTTAAAGAAAACATTCAATATTTAATAAACGTATTATATAAAATATTAAATAAATTGTAAAAAAAATTTAAAAACACACAACTTAAAATCTGCTGTAGAATAGTTCAGCAGTTCCTTTCTGGAGATATCTGTGTCTCTGTCGATCATGTTTGCACGGATGTCTTTTTATGTGTATCTGTGAGAACTCCCATGAGTTAGGCACACAGTACATCATTGCTCTAGTCAGGTTCACGTTCAAGCCGTTCGTCTTCGTAAGAATTATTTCAGACTTCTTATTTTGCAGTATTGTAGGCAACGTTAAACTTGATCATGATCTTGGCCTCGTCTGCTGCTGCTTGTAACGTGTCGTGCTGATTTTTGACCAAATTAATCGTATTGTATTTTTATTTTATAGCTATATTGCTTGATATATAATAACAAAAGTTTGGTCAAATTGTGCAGCCCTAGAAACCTGGATTGTTCTTAATTTAAAAAACAGGGCTTTATGAAGATAGTGCTTGAAATTAACCCAAAAACCTCCACTAGAGGAAATAAGCATTTGTTCAGTTTGACCTGATTCTGAACCTTTGATTATGACGGCTTGCCCCCGACAGCCCATGTGACATGCTCGTGTGTTTCCGCCTCTCACATGAATCCGTATGGATCTCGTTTGGAATCGTGTCAGTGTGAATGGAATTAACGTTTTTTTTTTAAATACCTGTAGTTTTTCAAGTAGCCTACCAGTGACTAGAAAATGTTTATTTTCACTTCTGCATCTTCTCTCTCCACAGAACTGTGGTGCAAGGCTCCGTTTGTGTACATTAATGGCAAAGAGGTTTGGGATGGTGGCGGTGCTCTTTCTGGACAGCAGCAGACGAGCCTGTTACTGCGGTGGAACAGCACAGAAAACACCAACACTGCTCCTGATCCAGACCACATGGACGCTGAGAGTCCTCACGGAGCTGTGGTAGATCTGCTGGATGTCTGTGAGGTGAAAAAGACACAAGAAGAGTTGAACCAGGAGGAAATGCATGAAGACGTGCACAAATCAGTGCGTTCCTTCAGTCAGATGGAAGCTCCTTCAGTCTCTGTGTGTGATGGAAGTGTTGCTTTGAGAGCGTGTGATTGGTCAGAGAGTGACGTACACCTCTCAGAATCAGCGCTCCGGGGTTTAGAAGATCCTGTGATAAAAGAGTCTGCGTTTCCCAATACTGAATATCAGAGTCTCTCAGACATTGATAACGTGCTCTCTGAATTCAAGCAGCTCGGGGCTCATGATGAAATGGCCGACCGTGATGACCGTGAGGTGGATTCGTTCATGTCAGATAGACTCGCTTCACTCGCTCCCAGCACCGACCTCTTCCTGGGGTTTGATTCTGAGGCTGGAAATGAAGCCCTTGGCAGCCCGGTGTTTGATTTGGCGGCTTTGCTCGCAGACTCTCAGCAGGTTAAGGCACCGGCGGAGCCTGTCGGCTGGCACTTTCCCGTCGGCCTTGGCCTGTCACAGATGTGTTACTGCCCTTATGTGCACTTTCCTGACGTCAGCTACTATCCTGCGCTTCAGGACAATGACAACATTGAAGGTGGGAATCCCAGGTTTACTCTACAAACTATAAACTGCAAAAACACCAGAAATTTTTTTTTAACCTTTTAATGATTTATACTGTAATTTAAAAAAAACTTTCAAGCATTAATGCTAGACACTACAGACAAACAAGTGTTTTTCATGCGCTGGTCAATTTTGAGATTTTGGCCAATTTTACTTCTTTAACATTTATAATTTAAATGACTAGTAAAAAGAAGATAACCAAAATACACATTTAAGTGTTTGTTTTCTGCAGTTTATCTATGTGTTTGTACATATCAATTGGAATTGATCTCTTTAAAGCCAGTGAATTTTTTTACATACAACTTTATAATTATTTTCCTTGCTACAGTCCACAAAGGGTTTTATAGAGGGGTTTGTTCTTGTCATATGACATTTTTATTTCTGATAACATGATGAAATATAATTTTGTCTGCCTGTTGACAGTACTTTCTCGTAGGGATGTCACGAGTACCGAAACTATGGTACCAAATCAACATTTTAAAATCTTGCTGGTACTTGTTTTTATCTTCAGTATTAAGGCTTTTCTTTTAGCGAAGCTGCAATTTTTCTTGAACTGATGGGAGGCAGAAGTGTTTCAGTTGGTCCTCAAAGGGTTAAGAAGAATAAAAACGCATATAGAAGAACTACACTTGTAAGACGGTGGTGATAAATGAATATGACTGTCTGAGAGCTTATAGCATGTTCATTCATTGTGTATCCGTCTGAGGATTATCCTCTTATTGGCTAATATAACCACTTTAGATCATTGTTTTTTGTTAATTTGTTTTAAAACATATATTTGGCATGCCAGTATGTCAGTGAATTTAAACTAATGCTTGCATTCATACGTATAAATGCCCAAGCATATGTGAGTGTGTGTTAAAGTCAAGTGCCACTAATGTTATGTTTTTGTCATTTTAAATTAAGTTAGTGTTTAAGTACTATTTACTTTGTGGTATCGACTTGGTTATCAAGTATCATGTACTTTTAGCAGTACCAACTACTAGATTTTTGGTATCCTGACACATGAACTTTGAACATTAGTATGTCAACATAATCAAATAAGAACTTTATCTAGTGTTTAGATTTCTGGAAATGTATGCAGCTTTATTTAGTGATGAATGACGCCTCATTTGCACATACAATTATATAGCATTTAGAAAGTAATATAAAGTGAGCCTATCATTAAGTTCTGTCACTCATCAACCTAGTGACATTTCTTCCAGCATTTGACCCATCCCTATTCTGTGAAATATGTCGCACCCTTATGAATTATATTTAATATTTTCCTGAGACAAGGAATTTTCTTGTTTCACGTAATCTTGTGCCATCACTGAGTCAACCCCAGATTCTTCTAACGCCAGTTCCCATATCTCAGACCAGCAAGGATCGAGGTAATCCCTCCTGCAAATTCAAGTCATAACTTTTTTTAATTCATGTAAATTGGTCTTATTTGTACTGAAAGTAAGATTGATTACACATTGGCAACCGTTAGCTTGTCTAAATAGTTCTGAAGACAGTCCTGAGTTTATGATGACACAGTGAAAAAAGGTCAAATTAAAAACCATTTTACCTCAGTTCTTCTTGACAGTCCATACCAATCTCTTCATGTAATCCAAATGTGTCTTATCAGGTTTTCTCTTTCTGATGAGAGGACATGCTGTTTGTTAGTCCTTGTTTGATTAACTTCATAGAAGCTTCTGTCTTGTCCGATAACATGATGTCATGTTGTTACTGAATGATCGGGTAGCATTGTATAGTCTTGTCATGTTTTTTTTGTTCACGACACAAGATTTTATGAGTCAAAATCATATAATCTGACACAGTGACTGTCATAACTGACAGAAAAATCTGTGGTCTGAATGGGCTTCACAAAGTGGTTAATACTACTGCTTTGGGCAGATGGGACTGTTTAGTCTTGAATGGCCACTCATCTAGAAGGAGCTCTCCAAATTTAATCCTTGCGGTTATGCCCATCAATGGGAACCCACTTCTATTAAATTCAAAGACTGGATGCTCCAGGTACCTAGCTGTATCGAATTCTATCCTTCCCTTGGACCACCAAGATTGCTCCACTCAAGTCCAGGACAGACAAAGTCATTATAGATTAGGCAAAGAAATTACAGATCAGTTGTTAAATAATTTACTGACACCAAGGACACAAGGTGTTTATAGCAGGGATTTCAGACTACAACGGGCTACAAGCCTACTGTACAGGTGACTGACAATGGTCACTCCCTACCAAATAACCTATTTCTCTCTTTTAGAGATAAGAGACAACAGAGCAGCACAAAGGTGGGCACTGCCTCTCACCAACCAGGCATTCTAGCTGATGGCAGACCTCGTGAGGAGGTCTAGATCATATTCCAGGTTGCGTTTGGAAAGAATGTTCAGAACAGTTAAAGGATGTCTTTTTATGGACATATTTAACTTCCCCCTTAACCAAGCCAGAGAGCCCATCAGTTTCAAAAATGCCACTTCAATACCTTTGGTCAAGATGCCAAATGGAATGACTACTGTCCTGTAGCCTTGACCCGATTGCTATGAACTGTCATGAGCAGCTTGTCTTGAATCATATGATGTCTTGCCTCTCATCTAGTCTATTTTAAATATTATTTTAGTTAACTTTAGTTTATTTATAAGTATTGTAATTTTATTAGCTATTTGTATTTTTGCACTCAATTACAGGTGCCTCAATAAATTAGAATGTCGTGGAAAGATTCATTTATTTCTGTAATTCAACTCAAATTGTATTAAATTCAATGCACACATAATGAAGTAGTTTAAGTCTTTGGTTCTTTTAATTGTGATGATTTTGGCTTACATTTCACAAAAATTCACCAATTCACAACAAATTAGAATATGGTGACATGCCAATTAGTTAATCAACTCAAAACACATGTAAAGGTTTCCTGAGCCTTCAAAATGGTCTTTCAGTTCAGTAGGATACAGTAGGATACACAATCATGGGGATGACCGAAGACAATCATTGACACCCTTCACAAGGAGGGTAAGCCACAAAGAAGCTGGTTGTTCACAGAGTGCTGTATCCAAGCATGTTAACAGAAAGTTGACTGGAAGGAATAAGTGTGGAAAAAAAAGATGCACAACCAGAGAAAACCACAGCCTTATGATTTTGCTTAATATTTAAGCAAAATCAATTCAAGAATTTGAGTAGACTTCACAAGGAATGAATTGAGGCTGGGATCAAGGCATCAAGAGAATCTTGTGTAAAAGACACGTCAGTATGTCAAGTCAAGCCAAGTTACCTTTGTATAGTTCTTTATACAATGCTGATTATGTCAAAGCAACTTTACCTTGTCAAACAGGAAAATCTATTGTCAATAATGCACGAGGACAATAATACAATTTTTCCAACTAAAACACTGGCTGTGTGTCAATATTGTCTTCAGGGATCTTGCATCTTAGTATTGTCATTCTGTGGCATCATTGCCAATGTTCAGTTGCAGTTCTTAAGAACGCAAGTACAGAGGTGCCTGGATGCATCAAGTGCAGACTTGAGAATCAAACAGAAATCCCAGAAGACGCTTGCGGACAGCTGGTGTACAGAAGCCTGGAAGCTTTAAACTCACTCTCGCAAATACTTAACTGCTCTTTGAAGTAAATATTTATCATTTTGTTTTACCCAGTTGTACTTTGTTTGAAAGAGTGGCCATGTTGACTGTTCACCAAAAGGATTGCCAGGTTGGGAGGCCTTGTCTCTCAGAAATTGTGGCAAACAGCATACAAAAGCACCTACCTTGGTTTGGAGGCCCAATGATGTCTGTCGCCCTCACCATCTTTTCCTGGGTCAGATCCACAAACTCTTTGGACAGCCTGGTCAGCAGAACTAAACAGGACAATTCCTCCACTCGCCAACTTTCATTGGCCTACTTTAAATACATCAGGGTTTGATGCTGACATGGCATTAAATAAAAATATACTAGTAACTCGGAGGTGTTCCCAAGAGTGACCCCTAGTGTCTGTCATTCTACACATTGAAGAATTGAGTGACAAAGGCAACAATTATGGTTTCAATTAATTGTAAACGGTAATAATATTTTATAATATTAATGTTTTTACTTATTTAAAGATAAGATGTTCCAGATGATTGACTGCCAGTGTATATTATGTTACTTAGTTGTTTTGACTACCCAGTATACCATTAAAATCATGTTTTTTTTCTATGTTGAAGTGATGTGGCGGGTGTGGGAGGATCTTGAAACCCAGACCAGTTCCTGTGAGGACACAGCTGCTGTGTTTGACTTCAGCATCATGTCTTACAACATTTTGGCTCAGGATCTGCTAGAAGTGAACCCACAGCTGTACACACACTGTCCAGAGGAAGTGTTAGTGTGGGACCAGCGACTCCGGACCATTCTGAAGGAGCTCCAGATTTGGCAACCTGATGTAAGGCGACACAAAACCCAAAACTTGTAATTATAACTCTTCTGGTTCCAATCAATATCCTTATTTTCTCTTTTGTACAGATTATTTGTCTTCAGGAAGTTCAAGAAGATCATTTCCTAGAGCAGATCTATCCTGTCCTGACTGACATGGGTGAGGAACAACAATTATTTTTGGAACATGATGAAACCTGCTGTTGATGTAAACATCAGTGGACAGGAATCATGTACAGCAAAACACAAAGATGTTCAGCAGAACATTCATGCTGTTCTTTTCCATACAGAGAAAGCAGATGGAGATTTATACCTTAGGAGCTATAACAGTGTCATAACAGTACAGTTGACTGGTCTGGTGCACGTCTTCTGGTGTCATGTATGAAAGGGGTCCAGCAGTTCAGACATCACCTTAAAGGGTTACTCCACCTCAAAATGAAAATCAATCACTTACCCCCCCCTGTCGTTCCAAACTTGTAAAAGCGTTATTTGTCTTTGGAACATAATTTAAGATATTTTAGCTGAAAACCAGGAGTCTTGTCTATACCATTGACTGCCCAGTAATGAATACTGTCAAGGTGCTTAGAATAGCCCATCTTCCATCAGTGGTTCAACTGTAACATTATGAAGCGACAAAAATAATGACTTTATTCAACAGTTTGGCAACCTAGCATCACAGAACAGTGTACACGTTTGTGTGTCCAGTGGATATTCTTTAAAATGCTGCTACCGTGCCGAATTGTTGAATAAACTTGTTATTTTGGTTTGCTTTCCACACAAAAAGTATTCTTGTCGCTTCATAACGTTGCAGTTGAACCACTGATGGAAGATGGGCTATTCCAGCGGTTTCCTTTTTCAGTCCCCGATGTTCATTACTGGCCAGTCAGTGGGACAGTCATCCTCCTGCTTTTCATCTAAAATATC
This sequence comes from Puntigrus tetrazona, assembly GCF_018831695.1. Lineage (NCBI taxonomy): Eukaryota > Metazoa > Chordata > Actinopteri > Cypriniformes > Cyprinidae > Puntigrus > Puntigrus tetrazona. The sequence goes on along the minus strand of NC_056715.1, from coordinate 17,497,542 downwards.
TTAAATTGTGTTCACAAAGATGAACTAAGCTTTTACATGTTTAGAACGTGATGAGTGATAAAAATGTCAAAATTTTCATTTTGGGGTAGAGTAACCCTTTAATTTTGTACTTGTTTGCTGGAATGTTGTCATCTACAATTAGCATAATAAGCCATTAAGGCCAAATGAAAATTTTAACTTAATTGTAATTTAATTTTAATGCATGACTGGAAAAGAGATTTGAGAGCTTTGTTGGTTGGAATTAGTCAGACTGGTAATAAGTTTTTTTGCAGTGCTTAGATGTTGTTGTTTTTTTTTGTTAACAATTCAACTTTTTACCCAGGTTACACCTGCATCTACAAACGCCGCACTGGCACCAAAACGGATGGCTGTGCGGTGTGTTATCACAGTGAGCGCTTTACCCAGCTTTCCGTCAATCTGCTGGAGTTTCGACATTCAGACTGTGAGCTACTGGATCGTGACAACGTGGCCGTTGTGGTGCTCCTCCAGCCGATGGCCGGG
>NC_056715.1:17474541-17479541 GCF_018831695.1 Puntigrus tetrazona | reverse complement strand
GCATGTGTGTGCATGCATGTATGCATGTGTATGCATGTATGTGCATGCATGTATGCATGTATGTGTATGTATGCATGTATGCGTATGTGTATGCATGTATGCATGTATGTGTATGTATGCATGTATGCATGTATGTGTATGTATGTATGTGTATGTATGCGTATATGTATTTATGTGTATATGTATATGTATGCATGCATGTATATATATGTATGCATGTATATATATGTATGTGTGTGTGTATGTGTATGTGTGTGTATGTGTATGTGTGTGTATGTGCATGTATGTATATATGTATGCGTATATGTATGTATGCACGTGTGTGTATACATGTGTGTGTATGCATGTGTGTGTATGCATGTGTGTGTATGCATGTGTGTGTATGCATGTGTGTGTATGCATGTGTGTGTATGCATGTGTGTGTATGCATGTGTGTGTATGCATGTGTGTGTGCATGCATGTGTGTGTGCATGATGTGTGCATGCATGCGCATGTGTGTGCATGCATGCGCATGTGTGTGCATGCATGCGCATGTGTGTGTGCATGCACGCAATGATGTGCACGCACGCGCGATGTGTGTGCATGCACGCAAGATGTGTGCATGCACGCGCGATGTGCATACGCACGCGCATGTGCGCGATGCTTGTATGCGTATGTATGTATATGTATGTATGTATATGTATGTATGTATGCATGTTTGTGTATGTGTATATATGCATGTATGCATGTATGTGTATGCATGTATGTGTATGCATGTGTATGTGCATGTATATGTATGTATGTATATGTATGTATGTATGCATGTTTGTGTATGTGTATATATGCATGTATGCATGTATGTGTATGCATGTATATGTATGCATGTATGTGTATGTATGCATGTTTATGTATGCATGTATGTGTATGTGTGTTTATGTATTCATGTATATGTATATGTATTCATGTATATGTATGTGTATGTATGTATATGTATGCGTATGTATGCATGTATGCATGTATGCGTATGTATGCATGTATGCGTATGTATGCGTATGTATGCATACATATATATACATATACATACATGTATTCATATATATGTATGCATATGTATGCGTATGTATGTATATGTATGTATGTTTATGTATTCATGTATATTTATGTATGTTTAGATATGTATATGTATTCATGTATATGTATGTATGTGTATTCGTGTATGTATGTATGTGTATGCATGTGTGTGTGTGTGTGTGTGTGTATGTGTGTGTGTGTGTGTGTATGTGTGTGTATGTGTGTGTATGTATGTGTATGTATGTATGTATGTTTATGTATGCATGTATATGTATGTATTCATGTGTATATATATGTATATGTATTCATGTACATGTATGTATGTGTATGTATGTGTATGTATATGCATGCATGCATATGTATGTATGCATATGTATGTATGCATGTATGCATATGTATGTATGCATATATATGCATGTATATGCATGTATGCGTATGTATATGTATGTATGTATGTATGTAGGTATATGTGTTTGTGTGTGTGAAATAAATATATGCATACATACACACATATGTATGAGCATGTGTACATATATGTATGCGTGTGTGTGTATGTAAGTATTCATAAATTCGTCTCATTTCACGTAGACATTATTAAAGTGTGACCGCTGACATTTAAATCGTTTCATATCAGAATCTGTTATATCAGTTATAAAGACTGATGATCTGAGCTCATATGTGTATGTATGTGTATGTATGCATGTATGTGCATGTATGCATGTTTGTGTATGTATGCATGTATGCGTATGTATGCATGTATGCGTATGTATGCATGTATGCGTATGTATGTATATGTATGCATGTATGTATATGCATGTATGTATATGCATGTATGTATGCATGTATATGTATGCATGTATGTATGCATGTATGTGTATGCATGTATGTATGTATATGTATGCATGTATGTATATGTATGCATGTACGTATTCATGTATGTATGTATATGTATGCATGTACGTATGCATGTATGTATGTATATGTATGCATGTACGTATGCATGTATGTATGTATATGTATGCATGTACGTATGCATGTATGTATACGTATGCATGTATGTATGCATGTATGTATGTATATGTATGCATGTGTATATGTATGCATGTACGTATATGTATGCATGTATGTATATGTATGCATGTATGTATATGTATGCATGTATGTATATGTCAATCAATCAATCATTTTTATTTATATAGCGCTTTTAACAACACAGGTTGCATCAAAGCACTGTACAGTATAATGACAGGGATATATAGTGACGAGAGTGACCAATTTCTTATTAAATGCAGAGACGGTCTCTGTAGTCAATTCAACGATAGTCACTAGAAGTTAAGTGTCCCCAACCAAGCAAGCCAGAGGCGACAGTGGCAAGGAAACAAAACCCCATGCATATAGAATGGAGAAAAAAAAACCTTGGGAGAAACCAGACTCAGTTGGGGTCAGTTCTCCTCTGACCGGACGCCCAGCACTTAACCTCCAGTTCAATTTTAAACGCAGCTGTGTCAGATAGTGTAAATGACTTAGTGTGTGCGTGTGTGTGTGTGCATCAGGATCTGGTGATCTGTCGACGGGCGCATCTAGGTTTTCTGGTCTCTGATGAACATAATCTCTGGGTGCTGATCCACCATCTAGTCTGGATACAAACTGTGAAAACAGATTGAGAAAGAAACAGGACTAATATTAGCGTAGATGCCATTCTTTTTACGATGTCACAAGTACATCGTATTTTTAGAGTAGTGTTCCCGGTTCCAGCAAATCTAAGTAATGCAGCCTAAAAATCCTTTAACGGATTTGAATAATAAAAGGTGTGTTGGTGTGTTATGTGTAGGCTAAGTTAAAAGATGTGTCTTTAATCTAGATTTAAACTGGCAGAGTGTGTCTGCTTCCCTAACAGAGTTAGGGAGATTGTTCCAGAGTTTAGGTGCTAGATAGGAAAATGATCTGCCGCCCGCAGTTGATTTTGATATTCTAGGTATTATCAAATGGCCAGAGTTTTGAGAACGCAGCGGACGTGCAGGACTATAATGTGATAAGAGCTCGCTCAAGTATTGAGGAGCTAAACCATTCAGGGCTTTATAGGTAATTAATAGGATTTTAAAATCTATTCGATGTTTGATAGGGAGCCAGTGCAGTGTTGACAGAACTGGGCTAATATGATCATACTTCCTAGTTCTAGTAAGGACTCTGGCTGCTGCGTTTTGGACTAGCTGAAGTTTGTTTATTAAGCGTGCAGAACAACCACCCAATAAAGCATTGCAATAATCTAACCTTGAGGTCATAAACGCATGAATTAATATTTCTGCATTAGAGGTTGAAAGCATAGGTCGTAATTTAGATATATTTTTAAGATGGAAAAACGCAGTTTTACAGATGCTAGAAACATGATTTTCAAAGGAAAGATTGCGGTCAAACAGCACACCTAGGTTCCTAACTGATGATGAAGAATTAACAGAGCAGCCATCAAGTGATAGGCTGTGTTCTAGATTATTATATGTATGGGTTTTTAGGTCCAATTATTAGCACCTCTGTTTTTTCAGAATTTAACATTAAGAAGTTACTCATCATCCAGCTTTTTATATCGACTATGCATTCTGTTAGATTCTCAATTTGGTGTGTATCACCAGGCTGCGCTGAAATATAGAGCTGAGTATCATCAGCATAGCAGTGAAAGCTAACACCATGACTCCTGATAATATCTCCCAGAGGTAACATGTAAAGGTTGAAAAGTAACGGTCCTAGCACTGAGCCTTGAGGAACTCCATATTTCACTTGTGATTGATATGATACCTCCTCATTTAATGCCACAAACTGATAGCGGTCAGATAGATATGATGTAAACCATGCTAAGGCGCTTCCTCTAATGCCAACATAGTTTTCTAGTCTATCCAAGAGAATGTTGTGATCGATAGTATCGAATGCCGCGCTAAGATCTAATAGCACTAATAACGCAGATAAAACCACGATCAGATGATAGAAGCAGGTCATTAGTAACTCTAATGAGAGCAGTCTCAGTACTATGGTACGGTCTAAAACCTGATTGGAAATCCTCACAGACACCATTTTTTTAAAAAGGAATACAGTTGTGAGGATACTACCTTTTCTAGTATCTTTGACAGAAAAGGAGATTAGAGATTGGTCTGTAATTTACTAAGTCTTTGGGATCAAGATGTGGTTTCTTAATGATAGGTTTAACTACAGCCAGTTTAAAGGTTTTGGGAACATATCCTAATGACAATGATGAATTAATAATGTTCAAAATAGGATCTATGACTTCTGGAAGCAGATCTTTAATAGTTTAGATGGAATAGGTCTAATATACATGTTGCTGGTTTAGATGATTTAACAAGTTTGTGTACAAGTCTTCTTCTCCTATAATAGAGAAAGAGTGTAATTTTTCCTTAGGGATCTAAAGCTCATTATCTGATGTGAAACTGTAGTTGACGGCTGCATAGTTACAATTTTATCTCTGATGGTATCAATCTTAGAAGTAAAGAAATTCATGAACTCATTGCAGCTATACTCTTGGGGCATATTAGCACCTGCTGATGCTTTATTTTTGTTAATTTAGTCACTGTACTGAATAAATACCGGGGTTGTGTTTGTTTTCTTCTAAAAGGGATGAAAAATAATCAGATCTTGCTATTTTTAATGCTTTTCTGTATGACAGCATACTCTCCCGCCAGGCAATACGAAATACTTCTAATTTGGTTTTTCTCCACCTGCGCTCCATTTTCCGGCTGCTCTCTTTAGGGTGCGTGTGTTGTCATTATACCATGGAGTCAGATTGTTTTCTTTTATCTTTTTTAAGTGCAAAGGAGCAACTGTATCTAAAGTGCTAGAAAAAAGAGAGTGCATAGTTTCTGTTACATCATCAAGTTTTTGCATCATATTGGATGAACTAAGGAATTGAGATAAGTCAGGAAGGTTATTTAGAAAGCTTTCTTTTG
>NC_056715.1:17434541-17469541 GCF_018831695.1 Puntigrus tetrazona | reverse complement strand
TTGACCGCACGTGTACCGCGCATTCACCGCACGTGTACGCATGTATGCATATGACAATACTAAAAAACAACAATCGCAAAAGAATGTGTACAGTGTGAGTTCTGCACTAGTGGAATAAAATCAAAACCAAGTTCCAACTTAATGTTATCATTTCGTGGGTAACAATGTATGTATATGTATGCATGTATGTATATGTGCATGTATGTGTATGTATGCATGTATGTGTATGTATGCATGTATGTGTATATGTATGTATGTGTATATGTATACATGTATATGTGTATATGTATGTATGCATGTATATGTATGCATGTATATGCATGTATATGCATGTATGCATGTATGTGTATGCATGTATGTATGTGTATGTGTGTGTATATGTATGTGTGTGTATATGTATGTATATGTATGTATGTGTATGTGTGTGTATGTGTGTGTATATGTATGTGTGTGTATATGCATGTATGTGTGTGTATATGTATGCATGTATATGTATGTATGCATGTATATGTATGTATGCATGTATATGTATGTATGCATGTATATGTATGTATGCATGTATATGTATGCGTATGTATGTATATGTATGCGTATGTATGTATATGTATGTGTATGTATGCATGTTTATGTATGCATGTATATGTATGTGTGTTTATGTATATGTATTCATGTATATGTATATGTATTCATGTATATGTATGTATGCATATGTATGTATGTATGTATGCGTATGCGTATGTATGTATGCGTATGCATGTATGCGTATGTATGCATGTATGTATATGTATGCATGTATATGTATGTGTGTTTATGTATTCATGTATATGTATGTGTTTTCATGTATGTGTATGTATGTATGTTTATGTATGTATATGTATTCATGTATATGTATGTGTATGCATGTTTATGTATGTATGTGTATGCATGTATATGTATGTATGTATGCATACATATATATACACATACATACATGTATTCATGTATATGTATGTATGTGTATGCATGTATATGTATATATGTATGCATACATATATATATACATACATGTATTCATGTATATGTATGTATGCATATGTATGTATATGTATGTATGTTTATGTATTCATGTATATTTATGTATGTTTAGATATGTATGTTTATGTATTCATGTATATGTATGTATGTGTGTATGTATGTATGTGTATGCTTGTGTGTGTGTGTGTGTGTGTGTGTGTATGTATGTATATGTATGTGTATGTATGTATGTATGCATGTTTATGTATGCATGTATATGTATGTATTCATGTGTATATATATGTATATGTATTCATGTATATTTATGTATGTTTAGATATGTATGTTTATGTATTCATGTATATGTATGTATGTATGTGTATTCGTGTATGTATGTATGTGTATGCTTGTGTGTGTGTGTGTATGTGTGTATGTATGTATGTATGTATGCATGTTTATGTATGCATGTATATGTATGTATTCATGTGTATATATATATATGTATTCATGTATATGTATGTATATGTATGCATATGCATGTATGCATATGTATGTATGCATGTATGCATATGTATGTATGCATGTATGCATATGTATGTATGCATATGTATGTATGCATGTATGCATATGCATGTATGCATATGCATGTATGCATATGTATGTATGCATATGTATGTATGCATATGTATGTATGCATGTATGCATATGCATGTATGCATATGCATGTATGCATATGTATGTATGCATATGCATGTATGCATATGCATGTATGCATATGCATGTATGCATATGCATGTATGCATATGCATGTATGCATGTATGCATATGTATGTATGCATATGCATGTATGCATATGCATGTATGCATATGTATGTATGTATGCATGTATGCATGCATGTATGCATATGTATGTATGCATGTATGCATGCATGCATGTATGCATATGTATGTATGCATGTATGCATGCATATGTATGCATGCATGCATGCATGCATGCATGTATGCATGCATGTATGCATATGCATGTATGCATATGTATGCATGCATGTATGCATATGTATGCATGCATGCATGCATGTATGCATATGTATGCATGCATGTATGCATATGCATGTATGCATGTATGCATGCATGTATGCATATGTATGTATGCATGTATGCATGCATGTATGCATATGTATGCATGTATGCATGCATGTATGCATATGTATGCATGTATGCATATGTATGTATGCATATGTATGCATGTATGCATGCATGTATGCATATGTATGTATGCATGCATATGTATGCATGCATATGTATGCATGCATATGTATGCATGCATATGTATGCATGCATATGTATGCATGTATGCGTATGTATATGTATGTATGTATGTATGTATATGTATGTAGGTATGTGTTTGTGTGTAATAAATATATGCATACATACACACATATGTATGAGCATGTGTACATATATGTATGCGTGTGTAAGTATTCATAAATTCGTCTCATTTCACGTAGACATTATTAAAGTGTGACCGCTGACATTTAAATCGTTTCATATCAGAATCTGTTATATCAGTTATAAAGACTGATGATCTGAGCTCATCCTGTATAATCTCACCATATCAAAGCTCGTTTGATGGAGTCTCCCTGTGCTGCTGTGTTTCAGAGAGCGCTGGAGGATTGAAGCTGCTGGCTCGTTTGTCTCTGCTGTCCGAGGCTGATCTCTGGTCTCTGCGAGGACTTCCTAACGAAACGTTTCCCTCGGATCATCTCAGTCTGATCGCCAAGCTTCGGCTACAGTCTGACTCTAAAATTTGACAAATGTAAGAATCGCTTGTCTTCATCATTTTCAGTGCCTTATATATTTATATGATTTAGTTTAGTGATGGTTCGTGTGAAATATTCTCCAGCGTGGAGTCTGATGTGAGGAAACATGATGCTCCGGTTAAGGTTGACATGTTCAAGATAATGTGACTAGAAAGCAGTTACACGCATCTGTTAGTTTTCAGTTTCTTTCATTTTGAGTTTGAAAAAAAAAATATATATATATATATATTTATATATATTTATTTTGAACAAAGCTAAATAAATAACTACATGCACTGCTGTTGTCTTTGCTGGTTGAACACACAAGCAAATGATGACAGGCAGCGTCTCCACAGCCACACGATGCTGTTATCGAAGGTCAGAATGATGGGATTTAGCGCATTTGAAGTGAAAGTACTTGATAAACATATCCACTCAGTATCAGCTCATATTTGACCAAGATGGCTTTTGGAGGCCTTTGCATCTGAAATACATCAAAAACTTTTTCTTCAAGCTCAATGAAAAGAGGTTTGCAGAAAGTAATTCACCGCTAAAACCATGTTCATCCTCCCTGAACAAAAAGCTTGACTGGAAAATGCCCCCAAAAGATATTAAAATTCAAGTCAAATTAACTACAGGTAAAACTTTGCAGTAAAATTAACATGAAAAAAAATGTATCATTATTTCTTCATCTTCAAGTTATATTTAATAAACCCGAACTGAACTACTGCATTATAGTTAATAAAGGTTAATAAATACTTTAACATGAGCTATATATTTAAGCATTAACAAATAGAACGTTATTGTAATGTGGCAATTGTTTTCTAATACTTGTGTGTGAGATGTGATACATTTATAAATAAACTATAACATTAATCTATCTCACTCATAATTTTCTCACTTCGTTACGTTGCTTTGCTATCTATTTATAGCTTACTCTTTTTGAGAATGTATATAATATATGCTGATAAAATGTCGTCTGTCTTCGGACTGAAGCTACAAAGTACATCACAACAGAAACTGCATTTTTCTTGTTTGACAAAAAAAACGTATAGGCGTATTTATTGTACATTTCAGTTTCAAGTGTCACAAAAGAGCCAGTGAGTGACATTCAGTGCTGTGACGTCAGTGAAAAATCAACAATAGCAACATCTGTTAATCACACACAGTTAATCATGTGGCAGGATGCAGTTCTAATGAAGAACATTTAACAGCACCAGCATTAGTGTCTTCTGCATCACACTAGAAATCATACTTCGTAGCATCTCACAATAAGCGCGTTTGGCTTTAGTGTGTGTGTGACATGTCTGTCTACTGTAAGAGAACATCTGTTCTTCAAACAGCACATCTACGGGTTCGCTACTCCTAAAGTCAACATGAAACGATGCTCAATCAACACACTGTGAGGTATTCAGCAGAGAAATCAATGCATGACAGTGGATCGTGATGATAAAGTGACATCAGGAGGAGGAGCTAGTCCTATTTTGAAGAAAGATTGTGAAATGTTTATGTCCTACTGAATTATTTAAGAGCCGGAACATGAATTCAAGTCCATTTCACATTGACTTTAAAAACCTCGGATGTGTGTAATCAAGCATCCAGTCTTTCAAGAGTTAAAAAATATCTAAAAACCAACAGGGCGAGGGCTGCATTCATAACTACTGAATCCTGTAATATCAGACCCATAACATCATTTACATACACACAGGTCCATTAAAGCGGCCATTTGAGTAAATCAGGAACACCAGACAGATTCACCAGTGAGTCAGACACAAGCAGAGCAAACATTTGACTCACTGGAGAAGTGTGATGAACCGCTCATATTATCATAGATGTTATAACAACACTGCTAAAAAATGATTCTCCTCTATATTTTTGTCTCATTTTCCAGCGTAAACATCGTGTATCGAAATGTACTCAGAAACGGACGCCGAGTCTTGTTTCTGAAAAATGCACCAAAATGAAGCGAGTTTAAAACATTTGTCAGCCCGCTTAGAAAAATAAACTGCATTCAAAGGGAAAGCTACACTAAATCAGAGCATGAAAATGTTCTTTTTTCGTTCTTTTTCCATTAAAAGTCTGTAAACATTCTTTTATCGAGATACATTTACTAGATGCTCAAAACTAGAAAACTAAATATTTGACCCCAGTGACAGACATTTGTCTGGTTTCGAACGAATACTTTTTTTTTTTTTTTTTTTTTTTTTTTCTCCCTTCAGAAAACAAGATTCAAAATTAAGCCGTTTTGATCTGGAATGATTTAGAAATGTTAAGACTATACTGGAAAACAAGGAAAAATACTGAGCCAGAAAGTCATTGTAGTCCAAAAACTGATCAAAGGCACCAATAAATGGACTAGAGGCTATCCTCTACCTCAGTGTCTAGTAGAGTTAAAGGTTAACTTGCACTGTATTTACAGATTAAACATGAAAAGTTGCTCACAGCACAAACAGCTGAGGCATAGAATTGAATATAAATATGATGCATTGTTCATAATGTGGCTATTCTACTAAATGAACAATTAGAGGAGGTGTTCATGTCTACCCTTCTAAGTGAACATCCTCGGTGTAGCACGATACTTCCAGTGAACACACATCTTCTTGCTCGTTTCGGTCTTTGTCTCGTGAATCTCTCAGACCCTGATCTGGTATCCGTTCACATCAGCCGTGGGCCCCGTGGGCCCCGCCGGCCCCGGCCGCTTCTCCACTGAAGACCTGTGGAAACAGCACCACCCGTGGGTCAGATGTTGTGTTGTCACTGTACCAGTGTGCTGTGAATGATCTGGAAATACCGTCTGTCGCTTTGGCTGTTCTTGCGCATCGGGCTGCCGGGGTTCCTCAGAGGAGATCCCATATCCTTCTTCCTGTCTTTAGACGGTGATGGAGGAGCAGCTTTACCAATCTGAAACACAGAGCTCAAGTAAACCATTGTGATGATCAACATTTTACTGAAAAAAAGATGGAAATGATCCAAAAAATATATTGTACTGCAAATTGGTGTCATTATCTTGGCATTATAATGGCATAAATCAGAGGAGTGTATTAACATTTGTGATCGAGCACTAAAATGTTGTTTGTCTGAATGCTACCACTTTTCGCTTCATGGAGTGCCACAAGGCTCTGTATTAGGTCCATTTTGCTTTAAACTACAGGATGTTCCGGGTGTTATGTTTTTAAACTGCAACAGTATTTAATATTTGATTTATTAATTAGGCAGATGACAGGAAACTTTCACTTTTGCCAGATTTCCAGAAATCTCAAAAAACAAAATCACAGACATCATTAATCGGTGGATGTCACATCACTTTTTACTACTAAATAAAAGGTAAGACAGAGGTACTTGTTTTTAGAAATTATTCAAAGAAAGTGTTTTAAACTAGACTTCATTATCACATCACTGAATTAAGTTAGCAGGTCTGGCAGCAGTCTCAGATTAAAAAACAACAAAACAACATTGTAATGTGTCCAAAAATAATGTGTTTCCGGCGCATACGTGTACTCAAGCACGGCTGGTCAAGTCACAAACTATCATTAATATTTTTAGAAATTAACTGGCAAGGCAACCTAGAGAAGAGCAATAAAAGTGTTTGGGAAGCCTATTTGTAAATTATTTGTACAATTCCACTTGGCACAGCACATGCTTCACCTTCACGTTTACTGAAAGCATTTCATTTCAGCAACAAATTTCTCTGTAAGCTATTCCTAAATCACTGAGAGCACCTTTGGTTCTGAGCAGCCAAGATAACACAGTTTTGGTACCGTCAGCAGCATCACGTTTTAACCATAAAAGTGTCATCCATACCTTCAACCTCATATCCCGAGTGTGTCTCTCTAACTCTTTCCTCAGCTCGTCTTTGGACAGCTTGTCCACATCCAGCACCGAATGCTTCCACTCAATCTGCTCCACGCTGTGTGGGTCGTGTGACACGTAATGACCGATCTTGACCTTGCACAGTGTGTGCCAGTATCTCCGATAGGCCACCTGGAACTCCTGAAGGAGGTCCGTGAGTGTTTTGTACTCCAGCGGTTTGTACATCAGGTCCTCACGCCGGCTGATGCCCAGAGCACCAAAGCGCCCGCCGCTGTGGACCCCCAGCACAATGTGACGAAAATGACTCCCTGAGAACTGTGTTTTAAAGCTGAGAGGAAACCGCTCGACGGTCGACATGCCGTTGGTGAGGTAACTGAAGCGTCGGCTGTGTTAAGGGAGTCAACGGGAACATATTCAACACACAGCTGCGTTCATTAACAGGGGAAGTGTTAAAGTCATGTTGATGGGAAAGATTTCAAAAGTTTAATTAAATAAAAGCACACCATCAATCTCCAATTCCACATTAGGCAACATTTTAAGCTATATTGTTTTCACGTTTAATAACCATGATCTCAGAAAGTTTCCTCTCCCTCTGTTTTATCTAGTTTAGATAAAAGCCTGACAGCACTTTTCTGGATCCAGCAGGCAATAATCTTTACAAATATATCTAAGCCTTTAATTCTGCTGATGAGGGTTGCATCTCACTGACTCTGACACCAAAGATAATAGCATTCTCTTGTGTAGATCAGAGCACTGTATTTGTGATCAAGCACTAAAAATGTTTGTCTGAATGCTACCACTTTTTGTGAAAGATGAACTGTTGCTTCAAGACTCTGTATTAGGTCCACTGTTTTCATTTTATGAAAAACTTTAATGGGAAACAACCGATGTTAAGCTCTACATCTCTACATTTACTGCATACTATGTACATAAGTTAGTGACCATTTTGTATGATAAACCATATAAAAATTACTGTCCAAATGAAAAACATCCGCAAGACTAAATAATTGCAATGCGATTATGCTGGATGTCCACAAAATAAAAACTTGTATGGGTTTTGTATTACACTTTTCATATGCACAAAAATACAAATTTATATACACACACACAAACATTTTCAGTTCCGTTCAAGTGAAGGATACATTCCGAGGATTACGGCTTCCAAACATTTAATTGGTAGAGACTCTCTTGTCATTTCCTTGGCAATGTCCATCAATCTGAAAAACACAGGGTAGGTATTACTGAAATAAGGGTTTGTATGCAAATGAGGCTAAAATACTTAACTGAATATAAGTACTGAATATAAGCTAGTAGCATGAAGGAAAAAGAGGAGTCAGATGAGGTCTTACGCTGTGAGCGGCCTGCTCTTCTTGATCTCGAAAAACTGTGTTCCAGTGTGATTGTATCTGACAGATAATGTTAAGAACAGAACACCGTATAAAGTCAACTGCTACATCACAGTCTACAGGCAGTAACCTATATTAGAGAGATACCATGAGAATTAATCTGAATATACATTGTAATGGCCGGATCGCAAGCCGCGACAAAGGAGTCAATACATTGGATAACGGTCAAAAAAAACCAAAACATTTAAATAAGGAAAGATTAGGACAGAACAAAACACAGTAGGATGACGAGCCGCTCGCGACTGAAGGAAGCTGTTTAAATCTGCGGTGTGTCCAATTACCAAACCCAACCTAGCTCTTACCCAATAACTCCCACTTACTGGAGAAAACCCACTGCTTTGTTGTACTCCCGAATGCCCTCAGCAACTACGTGCCCTGTAGAAGCAATTTAAGAAAAGCAAGGTAATAAAACAAAACAGGGACAGGTCAACAGCTAAGAGGGATAAGGAGCTCTAGACAATGCATCTACTACTACATTGTCAGTCCCTTTGATGTGACATATCAAGAGCATATGACTGCAGAAAGAGGCACCAACGAGTCAATAGTGGATTTGTGCACCTCAGAGAGTGTAAATACATACACACACACACATTTTGCAGAGCCCAAATTAAAGCTAATGCCGTAATTATTATTACAGAATAATTTAGCTGATACAAGGAAAACTTCTTAGAAAAATAGCTAACTGGGCGGTAAATCCCTGTATCATCAGCCTGTAACAATTTGAAATTCCTTGAGTTCTGTGTCAAAAGGAACCTGCCAGTAACCTTTGAGCAAATCAAATTTACCAACAAAGGTTGCCGACCCAACTTGGTCAACACAATCCTCAATGCGAGGAAAAGAGTCTGGTCACTTTATTTTCCAATAGTCAGTGCAAAGACGATACGTTCCATCAGACTGACTTACAAGTAAGCAGGGAGAGGCCCAACTAGAAAATGATGGTCGTGCAGTGTTGTTATCCAGCATATACTGAACTTCACCTTTAAGATAAAGAAGTTTGTTTGGGGACACCCGATAGAAATGTTGGCGGATGGGCTCAGCATCACCCACGTCAATATCGTGCTCCCAGCACAAAATAGAGAGACATAACTGTCAATAAGAGCTATCAAGTCAGCACGTCTGCTTCCTGGCAAATGGACCAACATTTTATGCAAATTTTGAGAGTCTCTGAATTTTTAAGACAACTCAATAGTACTGCATCTTCTGGAAACAGAACTCCATCAATTTCCTCCTCCAACAGAACAGATGAAGCACTTTCAACTAATAATACAGGTTGGACCATAGTCTTGGCCTCCAAGACTTTGTGAGATATAACCCCATAATAGGGCTTCAACAAGTTAATGTGGCAAAACTGTGTGGACTTCCTTCTAGCTGGGGTAGCAATCAGATAGTTTAAATCAGAAACTTGCTTTACCACCACAAAAGGACCAGTTTACTGAGCCTTAAATGGTGAGCCTTCCACAGGTAACAGATCCAACTCTTGATCACCAGACATGAATTGTCGTTTCTCTGTTCGCCGATCATAAAGTGATTTCATATGTTTCTGTGAAGAACACAGTTCCTTTGCCATTTTACCTGCTTCATACAATCTACGTTTAAAATCATTTACGTAGCTTATCACATTTTTAGGTGGCGTACTCTCAGTCCAGTACTCATGAAGCACAGAGAGGGGACCCCGAACAGTATGTCCAAACACCAAGTCATTGGGACTAAAACCAGTACTTTCTTGACATGCCTCCTGTGCTGACAACATTAGCCACGGTAGTTCCTCCCAATTACCTTCCATCTCGGTACAATATGCACGCAGTAATGACTTGAGAGTTTGATGGAAACGCTCCAAAGCCCCTTGGCTTTGAGCATGATAAGCACTAGCTTTATTATGATTGATGTGCAATAGTTTTAAAACCTGAGAAAACAAGTGAGAAGTAAAATTAGAGCCTTGATCACGCTGCACAATCTTTGGAATGCCAAAAACAGAAACTGCGTTAAGGCTTTCACCACCGACTTTGCAGTGATGGTACGAAGGGAATAGGCTGCAGGATACAGTGTCGATATACACATAACCGTGAGCAAATAAGTACTACCCGTTTTTGATCCGGGCCCACACAATCAACAATCACATGTTCAAATGGTGAACTGATAGCTGGAATTGGAAACAATGGGGGCAGGTTTAATCATCTGACTTGGCTTGCCTGTTACTTCACAGGTATGACATGTCTTGATATACATTTTGGCCAAAAAATGAGTAATTTTGTCATAGGTCTTTTTAACCCCTAGGTGACCTGCAAGTTCATCCTGAGAAACTTTTAACAAGCGATCAATACTTCTCTGGCACTACCAATTGTATAATAGCGTCTCCTGCAAAGTCAGTACTACGTGGTACTCACTTCCTCACCAACATTCCATCCTGTAAGAAGTAACCCTGAGGAACATGTCTAATTTCTTCAGGTGACAACACACTCTCAAAAAGTTTAGAGACAGAAAAATCAAGTGCCTGCTCTTTCATTAAGTCTGAAAGGGAAACAGAAAAATCATCAGGCAACGAAAATGCAGATTGAACTACACCTGGATCAGAAGATAACTTTTCCCGAGCAACAGAAGTCATGGACCTGGTTACAGCACGCTCTGTAAAAACCTCAGGGTTACTCTCGTCCAGACCTGAAACAGGCAAAGATGAAACCATGGGTATCAGGCCAAACCTTGCCTCCTGCTAGATTATTTCCCAGTATAATATCCACACCCTGCACTGGCAAAGGAGGAGACACTCCAACAACTACTTCACCACTCACAAGTTGCGATGATAGCATTATTTTATGCAAGGGAACAGACAAGACATTTAACCCAATTCCTCTAATAAGCACACTAGTACCAGTGTCGCTCAGAGATTAAAGTGGCAACACGTCTTGCAAAATAAAGGTTTCCAAGGCTCCTGTGTCTCTCAAAATGGTCACTGAAACTGCGGTCTCTTGACCAACCATTGACACATGACCATAAGTGATAATATGTGCATAGATTCCATCCTCTATGGGTTTCACTTCCACGGGAAAACCTTCCCTAGACAAGTCAGAAGATCTCAATGCAGGTGCAGCAAGGACAGTGGATTTAACCCAAGGAGCTTTTCTCCCTTTACTTTTAGCTTTTAGGACTGGGCACTCATACTTCCAATGACCATTACCACGACAGTAATTACAGATTAGAGTAGAATTTCTAGGTGTACGATCCAGCTTGTCTTCAAACATTTCATCCCTTTTCCGAAACTCAAAACTACTTTTATGCATCAGAACATAATCATCATCTAGTTCAGCAGCTTTCGCAACAGTGTCAGCTTTCTGCTCATTTATATACGTTGCAATACGAGCAGGAACAGAGTTTTTAAACCGTTCAAGCACAATCAAGTTAGTTAAGTCTTCAAATGTGGTTATCTCAGATGCCATGTTCATCTGGCGGACAACTTCACCTGGTCACTCAACACCGGCTCCATCACCAAGACACCCCACACATGCCTCACACACATTATTCACCCTCCTGCCATCTGGAAAGAGGTACCGGAGCATTCGGGCCCTCACAACCAGATTGCTTAACGGTTTCTTCCCAAAAGCCATCAGACTCCTCAACCACACCTGAATGGACTTCCTGTCCCATAGGCATTCTTGCACTTCATATTTATTGTTGTTTGTATTTTGTGTTCTTGCACTAGTCCGCACTTTATGTGGCTAAGACACTGTCTTAGCTCAGTATGAGAGTTTTTTTTGTATTGTGCGTGACTATGTAACACCAGGTCATTTCACTATGTACTGCACAGCTATATGAGGTTGAAATGACAATAAAAAGCCACTTGACTTGACCATACACCAGCGCTTAAAAGCAACGGTGACCTCCCTAGCAAACTCCACATGGGCCTCCTTAACTCCTCTGGACATCGTTCTAAATTTCTGTCGATACGCTTCCGGTACTAACTTGCATGCTTTTAAAACGGCAGCTTTAACAACATCATAGTCCTCACAGTCTGAAAGTGACAGCGCAGAACAGACTTCCTGAGCTTTGCCGGTCAGAAGTGTGCGCTCTTTACTAGGCCAATGTCTTGCCGCTGCTATCCGTTCAAACGATATAAAGAACGTATCGGGATCTCGTTCATTAAACTTAGGGACTAAACGCAAATTACCAGCAGTATCAAATTTGAGAAGCACCATGAAGAGAGTCAGTTGAGCTGCCATTTAATCCACCTTCCCTTATATATATTTCTGTAGCTCAATATTAATTTGTTCATTTCTGGTCTTTTCACGCTCTACTTCTAATTTCCAGTTCAATCTGTAACATCAGTAATCTTTCCTGTTGCTCAAAGGTTAAAGTGTTAGTCCGATTTTTATTTTGATCGGCAGCAGCCGGCATTTCCATCAATATACACTGTTCCATCAGCTTCTATCAAGCGTCTCTCTAACCGTACTGTCCTTTACTCTCTGGTCTGCAATTTCAATTCCATAATGATCCGCAATTTTTAATAATTGATCTTTCGTAAACGAATCAAGTGAAGCCTCTGAAGGAGAGCTAACAAAATCATCGACTATCTCAGACATTTCTGCCCGTTACAAAAAATAAAACGAGTGTTTTACAAATCTCAGCAGGGGGAATAATACGTTCCCTTTCCCTATCTTATGAGAAAACTCCCTAACTAACTCGCCCTTAAAAAGGAACAAGAGAAGCAACCAGCACACTGACTCACTCGTACCCGGATGCGACCCCGAGACAACTGCTCTACTTACACACTGTCTGTCTAATAAATATAAATAAAAAAAAATTATATATATATATATATATATATATATATATATTTTTTTTTTTTTTTTTTTTTTACACATTACACCACTTGTTCCAAAAGGGAACGAGTAGTTTCACCTAACAAGGGAACACACACTATTTAAATTCCCCACCGCGGTAGGATTTGTAAAAAAAAAAAATCAATCACTTACCCCGTCTAGAGATCGCGGAAATCAGCAATTAACCGCCTCTTGTCTTAAAACACGCAAAACCCAACGTGTAACTCCCTCAAAATGATGTTAAAACACCTCAAACAACAGCGCTACACAATCACGTCCCGCTTTGACTTTAGTAAACATTACCGAAAGAAAACAAACACAGCGCAACCGGATCTTCAAAATTTCAAGGACGAGCCCCCATTTGTCACGAACGGCTCTCAAGCCCGACAGAGAAGGAGTCAAAAAAAGAGACATTTATTTAAATAAGGAAAGATTGGGACAAGACAAAACAAAGCCGAGAAGGATGACGAGCCGCTCGCGGCTGAAGGGAGCTGTTTAAATCTACCGGAAGAAGATCAAACACAGGTGTAACGCTTCAGCTAATAATGACGTCACATCCTGCAAAACAAAAGCAATACATACAACTCGACAAAAGTATGAACTATACTGGGTTCATAACAACATACAGAAAAAAACATGTACAAGATGTCACGTAACAGATAGTAGTGAAACACATTGAGCAAAACCACACACACACACACACACACACACACACACACAGTGTTTCATGGTTCTTGACATTTGCTCATTTCATCTGCCATCATCATCAGTGGGAAAAAAAAATATCTTGTGGCCTAAATTCTATCTGCCTACAACACAACCATGGAGATTATTCCATTACATATTACCACTGATTGAAGCTCAAAGTCTCTGTTCACTGAAGCCATGTGTCGCTCTTAAATCTGGACCAATTCTGATCAAGTAAAGGTCAGAAGAACAGCAGATAAACTCTTCCTGGACCGAAGCAGCTCAACTTTACTTGATTCTCCTTCAGTCATTTCTAGAAGGATCTGATCATCAGGATCTTTTGAGGATCTTTTACTTTCACTGTTCCTCAGCGGAGCGATGATCAATAAACTATTCTATAAAAAAAGTCATGTTCTTTTTAATCACGACTACAAAAAGAGTGAACCATAAGTAATATTTGATTTTTTTTTCTTTTTGGAGTGGGTGAACTATTTTTAAAATAAATGTACAGTGTCAGCTGATGATTCCTGACCAGTGAACTGCAGCAGTGAATTTTTATAGACATGTTATAAAGTTCATACAGCAGGCATAACAATATGAAACCTCAATGAAAGACGTGTGAAAGGATACTGCAAGTCCCTGATGTATCGCTGTATGGCTTCCAGACGCTGGGGAACACTGCTGCTGGGCTGGAATGTAGGCACACTTGGTACTGGAATCTAAAGAGTTAAAAAAAAGAGTTAAGAGCGGGACAATGACATCATCTTTATATCAGTGAATGACAAACCACGAGTCCTGGACCAAACGATGCCATGGAAGAACCCAGAGAACCTGTCCTTATTGTGAAGAACCTGGAAGATTCCATAGATGTTCACGGATCCAAAAATGTCACTAAAAGAACTTTTATGTATCAGTAATGATGACAGCGTGTCTTTATCTGGGTTCAGCTGAACTCACGGCATATTGATCCGATCGGTCCACGAGGGACGAATTAAAGAAATAAAGCCAGTAAGACCGATGGAAAGCAGTCTACACTGATACCACCAATAGAGTGCTACATGGAGGATGAATTTTATAGACCAAAACCCACAAATAACTTCTAATTTTAGCACTTCTGATTCCATCACATAGTCTTTTTTTAATGGGTTTTGGGTTAAATGGCTAATATAAGGTCTGTGGTGCTCAACATAAGCTCAAGATATTTTCACGTTTTATTCCTCAACTCTAAACACATCAGTGAAACCCCCTTGAGGTGAATAACAAGAGTCTCAATGTCGTCACCTGCACAAAAAACGTTCAGTATTCCTCAAAATGAATAGAAACAGTCAAATGCAAACTGCAATAATTACAGATAAATAAAACATATCATGTATGCATTTAATTCAATGTTATTAGCCAAAGTCTTTTCTACTGACCTTCAAGGATCCAATTCAACCATACTAGGCCATAATGACAAATGTGTTGTTGCCTCTTATTGCTTCTGCATCATATTTTCCACGTTTTTGAGTTTCAGTCCTCTACTGTACACACCCGGATTTATATGTCCTTCAGCCTGAGATGCATTTATTTCACATTTGTTGTGAAGGGGCTTTTAAGAACTTTTTTTATATGAAAAACAAATGAGCAAGCCCTGCCCCGATTTAAAAAGTAACCCAAAACTAACTCAAAAAATAATTTTTAGAGCCTCAGTTTAGAGAGTAACACAATATTGTGCATTACTTAAAGTAACTTTTTCCCGACACCTACAGATCTGTTTTATTTTTTAAAAAAAGCACATTTCCATAATGTTCTTAAAGCACTTAAACTTTGCACTTAGTATGCTGAAAATGATTCTTTAGTACTTCTTAAGATAAACTTAAAAAACTTTGGGACATCAAAACATGCTTTAACCTAATATCTGTATTTAAAAAAATACATTTATTTACTATGTGTAGTACACTTGAGTGCCTTAAAAATGCCTTCAAGTGTGAACTAAACACTTTTTAAATGCAGAGATAGTAAGACATTTTAGTTCATTTTCATGGTGTCCCAAAAATGGAGTGATCTTAAACGTTCTTAAGTTTATTTGAGCTACTAAAGACTCGTTTTAGCATACTTGGCACAAAATGAGTGCACTTGAAGTCCATGATGGAAGTGTACTTTTGTTGAACCAATGGGGAAAGCCCATCAGAAGGTTTCTGGCTGTGAAAGCCGTACCTTGGGGAGGTCCCCGGTTCCCCGTATCCTCCTGGACACCACTTCTCCCTCCGGGTGGATGCGGGCGACATGCCGCCACATCTGCTCCCAGGTCTCCTGGTTTATGGGCAGACCCCCCCTGTTAATAATGAAGGGAACGCCACCGTCCCGCAGATCTTCTCCCTCGTCCTCCTGCTCCTCGTCTCGCTCCTCGACTCCCTCCAGACTGAAGGCGGTCCGCAGCATTCTCAGCCCGACCGAAGAGCACGGCTGACTCAGACAGGTCCTGATCCCCGGCTTCCTGTGGACGATCCTCCTCGGAGAGGAGCCGTGATGGACGGTCCCGCAGCAGGACACCGGCATGGACGGCCCGCGCTCCGACTTCTGGGGCCTTCCTAAAAGCACAATGAAGAAATTGCCGTGGGCCCCCGGAAACCTTCGGGCCCCTCCTGACCTCTGGGTCCGGCGGAGCTACGGCCCTGGGCGGGATGGCTGGGGTGTCCGGACGCAATCTGACCCCCAGCCGCAAGTCCGTCAACACACACCATCCAGCATAACTAGTATGCCACGCAAACACAACACACGAGTAGTTTATGAGCGCGTGAATGAGTTCTAGACCCCTATCCTCTGATCACAGCAGACTCGCTCACATCTGATTCAGACACGAACCCGCGTCTTAGGTGAGAAACAAGCAGCGTTTGACGCTAGATTTGAACGCGACCCACGAGCACGGAGGACGCAGAAGTCACGTGCACGCGTCGGAACGGGTTTATTTGATGAAAACGAGCAGCTTTAGAGACAATGAGAGGAGCCGTGACGTCACCCCGCGCGCTCGCCGCTCCGGTCACGTCCTTAAACTCGGTTCATCGCAGGACAGCGGCTCTCTGGGTCCAGCTTTATTTTGTTCCGGTGTAGAGTCCGAGCCATCGCCCTGCCGGATCGCAGATCCCGTTATCCGACGCTGATTGCGATGCCCGGTTCACGAACGACTCGTTCTGATGAACAGGTTCCTTTAAAAGATTCGGACGAATCGATTCGCTGTGTGATTTCATAATAGTCGACAATCATTGTTAAATTTATCAGTAATACAGTTAAGAAATAGCATTCTTTGATCGGCTGTTAATTATTACTGATGTCAAGTAATTAGTAATAACGTTTAATATAATATTTGACGCAGCTATTGATTACAAAAAGCGCTGAACAACAATTTAAGGGCAAAAAGAAAGTAAAATTCCACGCAGTTTTTGAGTTCTGTTAATAAAGACAGTAAAAAGAAAAACATGCAGCTACATAACCTAATAATAACCAGTCAACAGTGTTGTGATAGGAAAGAAAGTTATGATGGGAAAATCCACGCGGAACGCTAGAGTGATGAATCGGTTCATTGAAACGAATCGTCCGAACGAACCGACTGGCTAAAAAGATTCGGATTCTCTGGTGCTGAAGACGTGGTCGACTCTCCCAAATCCCTGGCGTGATGCGCATGCGCACAACGATCAGACGAGCGCTTTGCAAAAACACCTTCGATTAAAGTTAATAAAAGAACGAATTTTTTTTTTTCTTACTAGGATGTTACAGGAAATATATACATGCAAATATGTATGCCTAACTGCAGGCAGGACACTCTCAACAATTAAATAATTCTAGATTTTACAGAACAGACACAAATGCCGCATCAAACGAAACGATCTGTATCCTAGTGAGACTGACTCAGTCACAACATAAAAGAACATCAAAAAGTACCACGATATCAGCGTGACATTTTGCCTCACCTTTTTTTAATTAAAAATGTGCCTCAATCAGTGTCTGATATGGGTGCGTGAAGCATAAAAACACCTGAAAAGCAGTTATATGACACTGTTCCAAAGTACAGAAATTGGAGAGTGCACAGAAGAACGCACGCAAACAATGAAAACATATTTGGCTGCACTTAAAAACATGCGCTTCAATGCAATCCAGAGGCAGAACGCAGGGCCTGCAACAACACTGGAGCTGAAGCGCTTTCAGAGACTCCCACAGACCTGCTTTCAGTCACAAAACTTGGCGTCGTTCCAATATTTGGCAATACACATAAAAGAGAAATGAAGGTACGAGAAATTCAGTAGTTTTGACACGTCACGTGCGCGCGACAACAAACTAACTCTGATATAAATGTGAAGTTTCAACACATGCATCCCGCGACGCAATCAAACGCGACGTAGCTTTAAAGTAAGAACCTTTGATTGAAACACATGAGTTGCATTAGACCTGCTTGCATAGGAAAGATAAAACCTTTGAGAATAAACACTGTCAAAAGCACATTAACACTGAAACACTGTAGACAAACCAATATAGAGGCACTTTCATTTAAACAGCCTCGCTATAAAAGAGCATCTGTAAATCAGTCTGGTGCTGAACGTGAGATACGAAAGCTATTTATGACACTTTTCTCACATTCATGATTCATGAGGGATCGTCTCGTGATTAACATTAATGTTGTTCCCAGATAAAACTCTCACTGTTTCTGTCCGTACACACAGCACTAAAAGATCGGCAGCGCTTTGGCCTGACGTTAGCAGCATGAAAGGACTCGTACGGTCTCTGGTTATGACAAGGCACTGATGATTTCGGCGAACGGCTCACTCTAATAACTCCATGTCTCACTCCTGAAGGGCAGAGCCGCGGTCCTGACCGATGTCCTGAAGTCCGGCGTCTGCTCTGAGGCTCTGAATGGCTCTCCACAGTCTCTCGTTCTCCTTCAGCTGATCGTCGAACTGACGTTTACACAAACACAAACAAGCATAGTTGGCTTGAGAAGACCGAGCTTCGTGACACACCCCCTTTCAGTCATAGGTTAGCCAAATGTGCAAAATAGCTTTATCTTTAGCAGATCTGGAGAAATGTGCGTCTCGGTAATGGATGTGAATGGGTGCCGTCAGAACGAGAGTCTGATAAAAACATCACAATAATCCACAGTCCATCAGTGAACATCTGGAGAAGACGGAAGATCAAACTAATCCAGCATTAAGATGTTTTTAACTCAAGTCCATAATCCATAATAAAAAAGTAATTCCTCCAGTGAAGAAGTGCATGTTGTCTCTCACAGCTGTGTTATGTTCTCTTGTAAACGCTTCTCGATTTCTCTCCTGATCCAGAACACTTCTTCAGGATGGATTATGGACCATGATGGAGCGCTGTGGATTATTGTGATGTTTTTATCATCTGTTTGGACTCGTTCTGACGGCACCCATTCACTGCAGAGACACATCTCTCCAGATCTGATGAAGAAACACACTCATCTACATCTCAGAAGGGCTGAAGGAGAACACATTTTCATCAGATTTGTCTGAAGGATTGCCGTTCTGAGATGTGTTGGTTGTTCTGTTGGTTCAAACTAACTTTTTTGCATTCTTCGTTTGAGGGCAAAATGAAGGAAAAGCCTGAGTGACGGTACACTGTTTCTGCTGCTGGAGGCGGGGTTTCGCGTGATGCAACAGATAAAAGCAAAGGTTTATTTATTATACACCTTATAATTTTGCTTTGAACCAAGAACAGCAAAGACAGCAGCATGGTGTAATATTTATTTCCTTTCATTCTTGTCATGGCTTTGGAAAACTCTAGTCTTGAAGGAATGAACTGCTTTCTCTGAACTTTTAAAGTCTCTCTGCGAGTGATCGCACAGGTGCAGAGATATATATATATATATATATATATATATATATATATATATATATATATATATATATATATATATAGATATATAGATATATAGGCCTGATTTAGTTTGAAATCAACAGTTTGTTGTTTGAAGTGTACCGGTTGAACTCACCTGTTTCTGTAAGAGCTGAATGTGGGCTTCCTGTCGGTTCACTGTTTCTCTGAGCTGTAAAATAAGACGGAAACTTGTAAACTTCGATGTAAAAATGCAAACAGCATTACATTTAAATACGTCTCAAACTCATACTCAAAAAGCAACAATTCACTGACATTGTGCCTCTCGCGTAAAAATAGTACGTCTGTGGGACATAACTTCACTTTTTTAACACATTTATTTTAATTTTATTTTTGCGTCGAATATGTTCGAGTGCGATTCTGATCCCCAATCTACAAATAGAAAATGAAAAAAGCCCTCAAATATTCAAGCAAGAATATTTAATGGAATGACGTTCTGAAAGAAGCTTCTGGAGGAAGTGATCTATGAATATGCAGCACTTTAGCCTCGTTCAGACTCTCAGCCCAGATTGTTGTGAACTTCAAGTCAAGAGGAAAAGGACAGCATCCAGACTACAACGGCTCACTCCATAAATCTATGATAATAATAATAATCCAGAGCAACGACAACATCTGTATTGTTGTTTTTAACATTTGCACAATGCAGTGGCATTACCATAGAAACCAACAACAAAACAGTGTTTAATAGCGCTGCGAGACCGGTCTTAAGACCATTTTTAAAGGTTTTGGTTTTAGACTGAGAGGACTCGGGATAGCACTAAAGTGCAGGTGCGTTGTCTTCTTGATTGGATGTAAATCTTACAAATGAGCCTAAGTACCATACTTCTGTACTGATTTCTTTTGTTTAGCTACTGTTCTGCTTGTGTATATATATATATATATATATATATATATATATATATATATATAAAACGTGATATAATTAAGAAATACAAAAGGAAGAGAGCAGGTTATATTTTGCAATATATTATACAGCAAATGTTATATTTATACAAGCATTCAATAAACTTTTATTTCTGCAATGAAAGTAGTTTAAAAGAAATGCGTATCCGAACATATCAGTTTATTAAATGCAGTTGTGCAACCCTGCAGTGCAAACATTATTTTTGCTGTATTACTGACACATTAATATATATCATGAACATATATGTGGCAGTAGTTTGAGTTGATAGTAGCAGTAGCTTGAATGCGTAAATACGAAATTATAAATTTGTAACTTATTAACAATTATAACATAGATTGACTGTATGTCCATTAACACATTAATACTGAAAAAATAAAAAAAACTGCTTCTACCAAAAATATCTGTAATTTGGCCTATATTTCATTACTGTAAACCTGTTTGTTCTGAGCTCGAGCGGTTCAGATGAATTTTAATGCGTAAAAGAAATGAGGACGGATACGAGTTTTTACTCGCTTGTCATCTGTGAAATTTTATAAATTATGCTTGGCTGGCCATGTATATTAAAGCAGACATGCTGTGGGCCGTGGTCTGGACACAGACACCATCGGCACAATAAAGGCTTTGGGCTGACGGTCTGAACGAGGCCTGCATGTCTACATATCAAGGAATATTTCATTTCTTTACAACACAACCCTGTGAAGCGTACGTTAGTCAGCTCGACGCTGGCGCCGCAGCAGCTCTGCTCCGAGCGTCCCGTCTCCACGCCGTTCATCCGCTCGTAATCCACGCAGGCGGCCGGCTGCAAAACAAACACAACGCAGGGGTCAGGAGGGAGGCCCCGCCCGCTCACGGGGAAGCCCCGGCCCCACGAGGCTCAGGATGTGTACCATGAGGCTCTTTCCGGCGGCGGCTTTGAGCTGGTCCAGCTCCTCGTACGGCAGCGTGGCGCTCTCGGTGTAGGGCTTGGACAGCGGGTCGATGGAGTCCTGCGAATCGTCCGGCATCGGGATGAACTCAGCATCCAGCAGCTCCTGCGGTCACACAGAAAGAGCGCTGAAATTAATCACTGCATCGGTGCGGGACAAAACATCCGTTACGTGGAAACAGTTATCATCAGTAATCATCAGACAACAATAATGCTGAGGAAAAAACCCATAACTATCAGATACTCAGAGCATGAAGTAAAAAATTGAGGGCAACAACAACTGATTACTTAAATACTTTTATCTTGTTTTCTGATACAAATATGTAAAAAAAATACTGACCTAACTCCATACACAACTCTCATGAGGTTTCCTTTCTGGCGCAGGATTTACGTGAGAGTGTTTACGTGAAGGTTTTTGTTGTAGTTACTGGTGTTTTCACCATTATTTCAACACCAGAAAAAGCACATTAACCCAAACGGAAGACTTTCTGCTCTGACTCAAGATCTTATGAAGGATGGTGAGGATGATGGGTGTGAATCTGCGTTCACCTTCCGCAGCCATGAGGGGCAGGAGCTCTCGTTGGTCCTGCTGTCCATGGAGAAGATGGGCGTCTCCAGACCTCTGTCGTCCATAACAGCCTCCACGGTTCCTCCCAGCATCCCCTCACGCAGCTCCGAGTCTGTGGCCGAGACCGTCTCCAGATCCACGGAGGACGTGGAGCACTGACCTGCACGCCATTACAAGATCAGTGAGCTTTTCCAATCCACATTTACTCACAGCCATGTCGTCCAAGAGATATATATATATATATATATATATGCATTTCTTTCTTAAGTTGAACAGAAATTTTTGTTTAATGAAAACATTCCAGGATACATGAATATCTTGGATCCCACGGGGTGAGAAAATTATCAGGAAATTTCATTTTGAAAGTTAACACACCATTACTTTAACACACACACACACACACACACACACACACACACACACACACACACACACACACACACAGACACATTCAGTGATATCTGAGGATACACTGAGGATACACATGAAGAAAACTTCATTATTTTAATTAAGAAAAAGCATTAACTTAATAATAAAATAATAATAAAAACACCCCGCAAACTTAATTCATCTAGTGTCCAATGCAACATTTCTCGTTTTCATTATGTTGTTTGTGATGTACTAAAACCAAAAATAAAATGTCGTCAAAACTATGTAGACATATAAAATGTTTATAAAATTAACTAAAAAAAAATACAATTGACAAAAGCGCACAACAATATAATAATAATAAAAAAATACTTAATAATAAAATAAATGACTAAAAGAACACTGACTCAACAACAAGACAACAGATCTTACCGCTTGCAATAGACAGTCCGCTGCTGTTTGAACGGATCGTTTTGGAGTTCAGAACTTTTTCTGTGAATAAATGTAAACGTGTAAATATTTACAGGCTTGTTTAAACAGATGATCAATCACTAAAAAGATGGACTTTAACTAAATTTGGCTGTCTATGCAGTAAAAATGAGCCACACAGAGAGGAAGGGCAGTGATGATTCCTTTCAGACTGAGATACAAACCCTCGCCCAAAAAAAGGAGTTTTCGATCTTTAGTTTTGAAACAACCCACTGGGTGTGTTTTGTGCTAATCCTCTCAGGCTGACTGGTGCGCCACTGACCCATGATGAGGATGGTGTGCCAGCCGCGGCAGGACAGATCCGGCACGTGGTGCAGGGAGCCGAAGATGGGCCGAGGAAGAGCGGGACACACCTCGGAGCCGAAGCCTTTATCAGCGGGCATCCCCAGACGGCCGTTCCCTGCGTTCCCCCACGCGAAGATCTGATTATCTGAGGAAAACACATCACAGCCAGCCTTTGTATTCACTTACCTTCAAACTTATAACAGAGACATCAATGAGAGGGAAAAAAGATCACTGCATGGCATTTCTTTTAAAGATATGCGAAATGCATCCTTTTCTACGGTATTATTTTTTTTTTTTCTTACACGTGTAATTAAAATGAAAAAGCGAGACATCTTCGTGAAAGCGCTCCTGCACTCACCCTCGGTGGCGGCGATGGTGAAACCGTCCCCACAAGACACCTTGGTGACGACCTTCCCTCCGAAGGGCCCCACCAGGATCTGAACGCCCTGGTGCTTCTTGAAGTCCTTCACTCCCAGCTGCCCGAACGTATTACAGCCGAAGGTCATGAGACGGCCGCGCTCTGCACAGTCATTCACACACCATGAGCCTGCAGCGGCAGAACATCAACAGTAAAGCGGCGGCGGCACGCACCGTCTATAGCGGCGGTGTGCGTCTTTCCCGGAGCGATGAACTGGATCTTGAAGCGGGAGAGCTGCTTGACCAGCGTCAGGGTGGTGGTGTACGGGATCCCCTGATAACCCTGCACAGCATCATATCAGTACAGCTGTCCTTTAACTCAGTGACAGGAGCCTAACTATTAAGAGTCAACGGGAAAAACTACCCTCTTAGATATCTGATACAGCAATAACACACATTTAAAAGAAACGCATAAACGCAAATATTCTTGATTTGTACAACCGTTCAATAAACGTGATAATATAATAATATCGTGTACATTTAAGATACGATATTGTTAATATTAGGGCTGGGAAAATTAATTGATGCACTGCATACATTTAACGCATGGCTATTCCTCCTCGAATAGTTTTTAACAGCTGTACTCCGCTCCATTTCACATCCTTACACAAACTTGAGCCTAAAAGAATAATTCACAAGATTCGAAAAGGTTGAAGTGAATTACAAGGGTGCCATGAAAGCATTCAGAGCCTCTTCTGCTGTTCAAACCCTACTATCAGAACCAGTTCCAGAAAGAATCGTGATGCATTCAGAAGAATCCATCCACAAATCCATTCTGCATCCATTTATCGTCACAGCCCAAGTCATTATTTTGCTTTTTTGGCTTAATTTTGCAAATGACAGTTGTTCCAATCAAAGCCACAGCGGAACTGATGAGTGTCTCTGAACATGGCGGTGGTTTGTTACTGAATGAATCCGTGGTTTTGACTCAATGATTCAGTGAGCCTGTCTTCCAATATGCATACTCTCCATCCTAAATTCTAGATGATATATGAGTATGCACACTGGGACACAGACTGCCTTGATATAGACACCCACTTGCTAAGTCTCTGAAGGGATCAGCCGTTTGAGTGAATCAGTTGAGCGAATGATTCAATGATTCAATCATTGCCACCACCTAATAGCATTGATTGGTTCATTTTGAGACTGCTAATTCATTTGAAAAATACAAATAAATAAATAAAAAAATGTTGATTTTAACTAATAAAAACAAAACACCCATATGATGAGTGAATCACAATATAAAAAGCTGCTTTTGTGTAATGTAATACTCCATGACTTTAAATGATATTTTAGACGGATTGGTTTGGACGGAGCTCCTAAATACTGCGGTGCATGAGTCTATGAGCATGCTCGTCGTAGTGCATACTTCGCCTGGGTGGTTTTTGATTCCGGTGATGCCTTGATTCAGACCCAGCTTGTTGAGCTCGTTGCTGCCGCAGGCTAAGACCTTTCCAAACTCAGTGAGGAAGAAGGTGCCGTCGTTGCCACAGTACACTGAGTCAATGACAGCACCCTTAGGAACCTCCACCTGCAGACCAGAACGTGTGACACACACCACACACACCGCACACACCACACACACCGCACACACACACCACACACACACACGTTTGTTTTTACATTGTACAGGCTGTATGTGTTCTTGTCTACACTGATCTTTTAGTTATAAAAATACAGCTGCATTAATGATCAAAAGTGCCAGTAAAGACTTTCTTCTTTCTGAAGATTCTTTCTTATCAAATAAAACATTCAATTTTGGTCTAAGCTACAATTAAAATGAAAGCGAAAGCTAATGAAAAACCACACTAATTGTTTCACTGTCTAAAATCTGAGGGCTATGAAGAACGATGTGTCTCTGACCTGCATCGGAGAGGAGAAATCATCCTCACAGTCCAGCCCGAGTCGACCTGAGGACAGAAAACACCTTTAGCCAATGGCTAATGCTAACACTTCCGTTCTGGCGCTATGCGGGAAAGGAGACCAGAAGCCATGTTTTAAATGGATGTCAGAGGAGAAATCCTAGAGCAGCACCCGATTACTCACCATGCTCTCCGCAGCCCCAGGAGTAGATGTCCCCGGCGCGGGTCAGAGCCACCACGTGGTTGTCCCCGCAGGACACCTGCCTGACTGGACGCTCCTGGAAGAACTCCAGCAGAACCGGCTCCAGCACCTCCATGCCCAGCACGTTCTCCACACCCACACAGCCGTAGTAATCAGAGCCGAACATGTACATCTGATCCTCGTCTGCCGGAGGAAGAGCACACACAAACCAAACATCACCGACACTGTTCTACACATATGATGCTGTTCAGTGCTTTAGTGCACAATCTGTACTGCGCTATATAAATAAAAGTGATTGATTGATTGATACGTCACAAACAAACACACACATCCTCTCGGGGCTGCACTGATTATTTTATTTCACAACTGTCTGATGAACCTGGAGCCTAAAAGCAGTTAAACTTTATTTTTGATTAGTGATATGCACGGCTAAGAATTTGATTTCTCAATATTTTGTCACATCCACAGATTCCAGGATTTCAAATAGATGCATCTCAAATACAAATCAAACACAAACAATACATTAATGGAAAGTTTATTAGCTTTCAGGTGATGTATAAAAAAAAACCTGACCCTCAAATGAAATGCTTGCATTAAAATAAATACCAGTACCATTTATTTAATCAATAATTAAAGTAAAAACAGTAATATTGTGTAATACATTAATATAAAAAATTTATTTTTATACCGATTTGTTGCTCAATAATTATAAGTTATTGTTACTCAGTTGTTAAGAATAAAGATACAGTGAAGGCCAAAATGATTAAAGCACTAGTATTTTCAGCAGCCAATCCAGACGAGAATAAATACAATTACTGACCGAAACCATTTTTAGCTCCTGAAACTACTAGGGCCCTAATCCCTTTGGCTTCATATTTTCGTGACGCATTTATTTATTTGGGGGTTTATCTCACCGGTGACGCAGGCGGTGAAGTCGGCTCCGCAGGACACCTGTCGGATGGCTTTGCCCTGCAGACGCTCCACCCTGCGCGGCTGCCGGTACGAGGCCTGGTCTCCGTGACCCAGCTGACCCACCATCTTGGCTCCTCCCTGAACGCTCTGCAGAAACACAGCGGCATCCGATCAGCTCCGCAGGGACGACTCACACTTCATTAAATATCAACTAATTCAAATAAATAAGTCAATCATTTAAAGATAGTAAATGTCTTTAAATATAGCTATATTGTTTATTATTATTACTGTTTTTATTGTTTTAGCACATCAATAATTAAAAATCAGAGATCGCAACTATTTTTTAATGTTTATTTTATTCAACTGATGTTTTGTTTGTTGGTTTACTATTGTTGTCATAGTAAAAAAAAAGATTAATTGTAATTAATTGTATCAGTCTTCATCTGCGCTGTGTTTCTGATCTGTCTGTACTCTACAGATGTGAGCAGTAAAGTGTCCTCACGGCCCAGGTGTACAGCTCCTTCTCGACGGTCACCACAGCGAAGTGTGTCTCTCCGGCGCAGACGTGCTGAGCGCTGCTGCCGCCCTTAAACATGTCCAGCTTCTGAGGAGTGAACTTCCCTCCGCCCCAGAAGTACACCTCCCTGGAGCGCGTGGTGACCACCGCCACCGGCGTCTCCGTCACCGTGCTCAACCTCAAACACCAAACCATCAACCGTTACAACATTCAGAGCAGACGGCAACACACACCGACCCCCGCCGGAAACACTGGACACCTACTTGGGTTTCTTGATGGCCGAGTTAAGAGTCGCCACCCGCTCCTCCAGCTCCCTGGACACACACACACACACACACACACACACACACGCACGCACACACACACACACACACACACACACACACACACACACACGCACACACACACACACACACACACACACACACACAATAAAATTAATATAATAAATACCCCCCAAAATCGAATAAATAAATACAACTGAAATAAAGAAAATATAAAATGAATAAAACAAACAAATAAAATAAAATTAAGATCAAATTAAATAAAAATTAATACAGTTAAAGTATATAAATAATCATATCAAAATAAAGTAAATAATAAAATTCATAAAAAAAAGAAATCATTATTTCATTTGTATTCATTTAAAAGAAAACTTAAATGCATAAAGCTAATAAAAATAATAAACAATAATAAAGATAATTGTTATATTACATAAACATAATGTAAACATAAATTATTAAACAAATAAAAAATAACAAAGAAATTTATTAAAAGAAAATAAAGAAAGAAAATGTAAAGCTACAGTTCATAGACTGCCTCTTTGTCTCATCTCTGTTTATTAACTGCAGCTGCAACTGTTTGAGGAATCCTTTAACATTATATACATTATTCTCAAATGATCATTAACAACATTAGCTTCGTGCACATAGTGTAGATTTCAAAGAGCATGTTTCTCACCTTAGAGCTGGTTGTCTTTAAACAAAAAAACAAATCTTGTGTAATTCAAGGCTATCTGTGATCAGAAGCACATTTAATCTGGTCACACATGCTTCAAGAACACAAATCTTTCTGGACTGCCATCAAAGCGACGTTTAATTATTCCAGCGGTGTGAGAAAAGGCTATAAACATTCCCCTATGGGCTGCAGCTTTCATTAAGTAATTAAAACAAAACTACAAGTCCAAAAAGCAGTGGACGGTCAGGAAAGGTTGTGTTCTGACTCACGCTCTCACGCGAGAGATGACGGGCTGCTCCAGAATCTGCTCCGCCGTCGGCCTCTTCTCGGGGTCCTTGATCAGCGACACACAGCAGCGTCATTAAGACGTGAACAGAGAGATGAGCGACAGGTGAGAGGAACAGCGTTACCTGATCTAAACACTCGTACACCAGCTTGATGAGGTCAGCCGTGTAAGCGTCCGAGTTGATCTCCATGGTCCAGTTGCCCTGAACGATCTTCACACACAGGTTCAGAGGATTCTGGGGAGCACATCATCATCCTCATCATCATCATCATCACACACACCACCGAGCAGATCTCAGTCTCATGAAGCAGTGAATGTTTGAGGTGACTCTTACGGTGGCGTCGAAGGTCCTGGTGAGGGTCAGCAGCTCAAATAAGACGCAGCCCATGGCCCAGATGTCTGATTTAAAGTTGTACTTCACTCCCTGACAGAGTTCAGGAGACATGTAGTACGGCGTACCGACACACTGCAGAACAAAACACAGCAGCTCAGCCACACGACCAACGAAAGTCAGGGAGAAGATAACATAGAGAGACACATAGTTATATATATATATATATATATATATATATATATATATATATATATATATATATATATATATATATATATATATATATATATATATATATATATATATAAAAAAAAAAAAAATAAATAAATAATAATAATATTATATATATATATATATTTTTTTAAGAACTGTGTAACACACAACTTATTTTTAATATTTAATTTTAATATTTATTTTAATATTTAAGATCACTTAAGATCACACTCATAACTCCCTGAAGTCACTTAGATGCAAGTAAATAAATATTTTAAGTGCTTTACTTTTATTGCATTAGTGCTGTCAAACGATTCATCGCTAACTAATTAATATTGATTATCATTTAAAAGCACATGCCTTTTATTTTTAGCTTTTTAACCCGAGTCTGAGAGGCCCAAACGAACAAACTAATATTTGTAAAATTAATGCTAATATTTAAAAATTTAATATTTGATTTAAATAAGATGATTTCATTTCTTTTTGCTTTTTAATCCTAGGTTGGGGTTCCCTACACAAACAAATAAATAAATATTGTAAATAATTTTTATTTATTTCAATATGTGAAACTTTAATATTTTTTATCTTTTTAATCGCAGTATGGGAAGAAACAAATCAATTAATTAACTGAAATATGAAACTTAATTTTATATTTAAAGTTGTAATGTATTTATGATTTTTAGCTTTTTAACCCCAGTCTGGGAAACCTTAACAATTACAAGCAATATTTCATTTCCATTTTATTATTCATTTGATAAATAAGTGTAACAAAGGGCTGATGTTCAGGGCATTTTAATAAAATAAGAGCTGGTGAGGATTCATCCTGGGTTTATGACGATATTATCTTCACACAGAACGAATCTTGATATGATGATATGATCAAGACGGAGCCACACTTACAGTTTCAGCCATCGAATCCTCCGAGTCCAGCTTCTTGGCCAAGCCATAGTCTCCCAGCTTGATCAGGTTGGTTTTGGTGAGGAAGATGTTCAGAGTTTTGATGTCCCTTCAGAGCAAACACACAGCACTCTCATAATCAAACCTCAAAACTCTTCCTGATCCCTTCTGTGCTCCTCTCTTTACCTGTGCAGGACCCCGGCCTTATGAATATGAGCCACGGCCGCGGAGATCTGATATAAGTACCACACCACCATCTGTTAACGACAGAGCAGGGTTCAAGGAACTTCACAACACCAGAGGACCCTGTTTCATCGATCGAAGCGCACGCCTCTTTAATTCATCTATTTTGAAATGTTTTAACTAATCAATTTTTAAATCAACAGCAAAATAAACAACAATTTTAATCAATTCAAAAGTTTTGATCAACTTTTAACTGACAATGAATTAATCTGATATTCTTTACTAATAAAAACAGTATGACTGTAGTGATACACACTGAATTAAACACGAACAGTGAGTTAGTAATAACTGGTTTAAATAAAGTATTAACACCAAGTAATAGAACCACACTGTTAAAATACATAATGTAATATACTGTATACACACAATATAAATATATAATCAACTTTAGTGCTTTAGAGGGCGTGTGTTCTTTCATTTGTGTGTTTGTTAGTAAATCACCCAGTGATTCAGTGAAAGACTGAGACGCTCACCTCCTCCTTGAAGAGCTCTCCCTTCTGCTGATTGATCTTGTCGTAGAGGTTTCCACCTGAACAAACACATCCAGACTGTTCAGTTCAGTGTGTGTGTGTGTATGTGAGAGTGTGAGTGTGTATGTGTGTGTGTGAGTGTGTATGTGCGAGTGTGTGTGTGTGCGTGTGTGCGCGTGAGAGTTTATGTGTGTGTGTGTACGTGTGTGTGAGTGTGCGTATGTGTGTGTGAGAGTGTGCGTATGTGTGTGTGTGAGAGTGTGTGTGTGAGTGTGTGAGAGTGTGCGTGTGTGTGTGTGAATGAGTGTGTGTGTGTGTGAATGAGTGCGTGTGTGTGAGTGCGTGCGTGCGTGAATGTGTGTGTGTGTGAGAGTGTGTGTACGTGTGAGTGCGTGTGTGAGAGTGTGTGTGCGTGTGTGCATGAATGTGTGTGTACGTGTGAGTTTGTGAGAGTGAGTGTGTGTGCGTGTGTGTGTGTGCGTGTGAGAGTGTGTGTGTGAGTGTGTATGAGTGTATGTGTGTGAGTGCGTGCGTGAATGTGTGTGTGTGTGTACGTGTGAGTGCGTGTGTGCATGAATGTGTGTGTACGTGTGAGTTTGTGAGAGTGAGTGTGTGTGCGTGTGTGTGTGAGAGTGAGTGTGTGTGTGTGTGTGTGAATGAGTGTGTGTGTGAGTGTGTATGAGTGTATGAGTGCGTGTGTGAATGTGTGTGTGTGTGAGAGTGTGTGTGCGTGCGTGCGTGTATGAATGTGTGTGTACGTGTGAGTTTGTGAGTGTGTGTGTGAGAGAGTGAGTGTGTGTGAGTGCATGTGTGTGAGAGTGAGTGTGTGTGTGTGTGTGTGTGAGTGAGTGAGAGTGTGTGTGTGTGTGTGTGTGAGTGTGTGTGTGTGTGTGTGAATGAGTGTGTGTGTGTGAATGAGTGTGTGTGTGTGTGTGTGTGTGTGTGTGTGTGAGTGCGTGCGTGAATGTGTGTGTGTGTGTGTACGTGTGAGTGCGTGTGTGAGAGTGTGTGTGCGTGTGTGCATGAATGTGTGTGTACGTGTGAGTTTGTGAGAGTGAGTGTGTGTGCGTGTGTGTGTGAGTGTGTGTGTGCGTGTGTGTGTGAGAGTGTGCGTGTGTGAGAGTGTGTGTGTGTGTGAATGAGTGTGTGTGTGAGTGTGTATGAGTGTATGTGTGTGAGTGCGTGCGTGAATGTGTGTGTGTGTGTGTACGTGTGAGTGCGTGTGTGCATGAATGTGTGTGTGCGTGTGTGTGTGAGAGTGAGTGTGTGAATGAGTGTGTGTGTGTGAGTGTGTATGAGTGTATGAGTGCGTGTGTGTGAGTGCGTGCGTGAATGTGTGTGTATGTGTGAGAGTGAGTGTACGTGCGTGTGTGAGAGTGTGTGTGCGTGCGTGCGTGTATGAATGTGTGTGTACGTGTGAGTTTGTGAGTGTGAGTGTGTGAGAGAGTGAGTGTGTGTGAGTGCATGTGTGTGAGAGTGTGTGTGTGTGTGTGTGTGTGTGTGTGTGTGTGTGAGGTACCGTTGCAGTACTCCAGCTCGATCAGCAGCGTGTTCTTGTCCATGAAGTGGTTGAAGTATGCGATGATGTTGTTGTGCTGCAGGATGGACAGGATGCTGATCTCGTTCATCACGTCTCTGCGCTTCTTATCTGACAGACAGTTCAGATCGATCTCCTTCCACACCACCAGAGAGTTATCCTGCACAGAACCAGCTCCATCAGCGTGTGATGAACTGATGAGTTACAGCGTGACGTCGTGAGGATGCTACCACCGCTTCAAAACTCAGACACACTTTCCTGTTTAGAGCTCTTTAAAATACATTTATGAAAAGTGGAATGTTTAATATTGTTTTCTATTACACAACTATGCTCATGCTGAAGAGGTATAAATACAAAAATAGCAATTTCATATTTAACAATTTTCTACCTTGCAATTTAAAAAAAATAATAATAATAATATGAATTTGTCTAAAATGTTATATTGCTTGAAATTTTATTAAATTATACATTGTATTTTATATTTTATTTCTCTTATTTATATTGTAAGTTTATTTTCCAATTCAAATATTTTTTTCCCGATGATGTATAAAACTAAGAACAGAGAAAAACATATATTTGTGAGATAAAAAGTCGCTTCGTATATTTTCAGCTTTCTTTTTTACGTTTTATTGTGGTTGAAACAAGCTTGATTTTTCCTAGCAACAGCATTTTTCAAATATTTCTTTACCAACTGAGAAAAAAACTGAACTGTGCGGAAAAAAAGAAAAAAAGTATGAATTGTAAAATAAAAAAATTTACTACAATAAATTACTACATTTAGTCTTTTTTCCATCATCGAAACAAGCTTGACTTCAGTCTGTATCTTGAAATTATGAGTGTTTTTTTCCCGTCAATTGCAATAAAAGTGTGATAAAATACAGAAATGACCATTTCTAGATTAAATGTTTTCGTTTTTCACAATTTTCAATTTGAGACTTTTTCTGGCAGTTGTGAGAAATCAAATCTCAGAGTTGTGAGGAAGAAAGTAAGAAATGCTAGATTTAATTAGCTGTTTTGCTTTTCAGAATATTCTTTGGCAGAAGATCATTTTGAAAACGAGTTGTACAAATTAAAAAGAATTAGATCAGAAAATAAAATTTTTGAATAAATTTATAAAACTGATCCCAAAAAAACAAAACATGTAATGTATCCCCAAACAGCTGTCAATATCAAATAAAAATATATTTAATTGAAAGTTAGTGTGTGTGTGTGGTTTTTAATCACTTATTGTAACCTACACTGGCACAATCATCAAAGATGATGTGTGTAAATACAATGCAAACCATTGTGTCCCTTTAAGGGCTCCACAGAGAGCAGACCCAGATCGTTCTCGTCCCAGTGAACCTTTCTGAACAGCTGGCCCCTGA
Source organism: Puntigrus tetrazona (assembly GCF_018831695.1). NCBI lineage: Eukaryota > Metazoa > Chordata > Actinopteri > Cypriniformes > Cyprinidae > Puntigrus > Puntigrus tetrazona. The sequence goes on along the minus strand of NC_056715.1, from coordinate 17,436,395 downwards.
GGTTTAATTCGATTCAGTCATAAACTCTGTCCGATCCTGAATGAAGATGAAGAGCAGGACCGCTCTCATTCAAGCCCCTCATTATCAGTGGGCGTGGCCGGAGTCCGCCAATCAGAGCAGAGCACCTATCCCCCGACAGTGACGTAGGCCTATGTTGTTAATTGCTGCTCCAATTAACGCGTAATGAGCGCCGCTCACCTCAGTGCGTCTGTACAGAGTCGCTTCACCGAAGGAGCCCTTCCCCAGCACCCGGATGGGGATGTAGTGCAGTCTCTCCTCTTCTCCCCCGAAAGCTCCAGATGTCGAGGATCTTCCGCCGACCGAGTCGCATCCGGACTCGGAGTTCAGAGAGCCGTAATGCCGCTCGTACTCCTCCAGAGACATCTTGCAGTATCGCGGGGTGAAGCTTTGAGCTGGATCCGGGGCCTGCTCCGGTGCGGGCTGGGCACTGATTTGACTCCCGCGCCTGCAGATCGCCTCAGAGTTCGCCTCAGAGCGCCGCGGTGTCGCGCGAACACACTTTTAGCGGTTTGATCGGATCGCGCTACTTTCTTCGCACCCCGTTTCTTCTTTTCCAAACTGAACTACACAAGATGAAGTTGCTGTTGGGAGTCATTTCCGAGAGGGAATCGATTCGTTCGTGCGCTTGTTTTGAACAGGCGCGCCTCTGTTGCATTCATCGGGCGAACCGAATGAATTTTTGAGAGTCGAAGCGGCTCTGTTCGGACCGCTGTTCGGACTCAAACAACAAGCGACGCAGGAACCGGAAGTGAGAGTATTTCATCCCGCGCACGGGCTTTTATTTCAAAATAACGTGCAGCAAAAAATAAATCCATCACATTTCTTCTCCTAACATATTCATAATATCCGCGATATTATACGACAATCGGTATTTATAAAAAAATAAATATATATAAATAAATATTTATTAGTGTGTGTGTGTGTGTGTGTGTGTGTGTGTGTATATGTAAAAATGCTTAGGCAATTTCATGTCTGTTTCATATTCATATTTGTTATATATGTATTTTTTTTTTTACTTTAGCACCCTTGTATGTTGTTCAAACTAATGTAAACTTGCACTCATGTTATGAATGCTTTATATATTTTATATATATATATATATGCGCTTTTAAACTTTCTAATGACATTAATACATATATGACTGTACATTTATAAAACATTATGCAATGCGTAACATTCATGTTTATTTCTGTTCATGTTACACTTTTACATCATTACACCGCTGTCAGACCTCAAACATCGGCCCAAAACTATTCATTCCCATCTAATAAATAAAGTCTAATTAAAATGAAGCAGTGTTTGTTTTTCATCACCTGCCCCTCTGACAGAGAACTAGTTGAAGTGTCGAATCTGCTGATGAGGTGTCTGCCGTGATTCGAGCTGATGTGTGTGTATCAGCTCTGTCCATCTACATCCCAGCACACCTCACTTACATCCGACCAGCCTCTCTCTTCTCATTAACAGACAGCCACTGCCTTTCCCTGCAGCACGTCCCTCCAGAGACACATTTGCATAAAATTATTTCATACGGTTTAGATTCTTCAAACTTGTATTGATTCCACAGAGCGGCCGCTAGAGGGCGACACACTCCACTGAATACACACACACACACACACCGGCATGTGGTTTACAGGGGCTATTCATAGATGTAATGGTTTTCTGTACACACTCTTTTCTATCTCCTAGCCCTCACACACATCTTTACATTCTCAACACACTTCATTCTGTGTGATTTATAAGCTCGTCTCCTCAAAGGGAACAAAACAGTCACCACAAAGTCCACACTTACTGGTATTATGATCCTTACAGGGAGTTCTACCCTGTTACTGGTGT
>NC_056715.1:17404541-17432041 GCF_018831695.1 Puntigrus tetrazona | reverse complement strand
GATTTTTAACGTTTAACTAGATGGAGATGATTCAAGCAGCATTCTCTTTATCAATCGTCAGGTTTAAGAACTCTTGCTAACACTTTACTTAAAGGAATAGTTCACCCAAAAAAGTCCCGTCATCGTTCGCTCACCCTCGAGTAGCTCCAGACCTGTACGAGCTCCTCCGTTCTGATGAACACAAAGATCTTTTGAAGAAAGTTTGTCTATTTATTATTCGATCTATTTAACTCCACGCCTCATTCTTTAAGCGTCGCAGGCACAGGTTAAGAGCTGGACAATGCTGCTTTCTCCAAACATGGCTTTGCTCAGGAAGCGCTGCCGGTGGCGATCTCGGCCCAAAATGACATATCCTGAGGTTTTCTCACGTTGGTGAAAATATCGGTTAACCCCCAGAAAATAAATAACGACGTTTATAAAGAAAGCAGAGAGGTTTCTGTTCCCAGCGAAAGTCCAGTTGACCAAAAAGCCCCTGGAGATGCACAATAAAGATGTCTGGTTTTCTCAGGGATATAGCTCAAGTAAATGCATTTATGCTCAAAACGAAGCGGGACCAGAAAAACCAACCAGTTTTCCTTTTGAATAAGCTTTACTTTTCTGCCTGCACTGGGAGATATTTATTCCAAACCCAAAAAGCCATCACAAAACAAAGTGATGAGATGTTTTAAGACTCGTACGGCAAACGCAGCAGAGTTTGTGTGATGCACTGCATGCATGTGTTTATTTGCTCAGTAAAGGGACGGCATGAGGCTTTTCAAACAATTTCGTGATGCATTTATAGGAACAGAAACCTCTCTTTTATCCCACTTCATGTTTGGCCAATTAACCAAGAACAACATGAAGGTGAGTAAATGACTTTTTCCCGCTAACCCTTTAACTCCAATTATCCCGAGAGCGCTGCAGCGCTGGGACACCGAGGTCAGGGAGGAGTTTGTGATCATCAGACAGGCGAAGGGAAGCTGCGATGGAAAGGTGAAATCTGTTTTGATAGTCCTCGGGCTCTTTCATTAGGAACACACGCACACGTGAATGAAAAGCGGTGTTTTACGGAGGCCTGCGGTTCTCTCCGGGCCGCTGGACTTTCAACAGCAGATCAACAGAGCAGATGCGGTCACCTTCATCGCCATCAAACGCTCCGTTCGTGGCAGCCTTTCATGAGACGCTGCTGCTTTAAAGCCCCGTACGCATGGAAAACACCGTCCAGTCAACAGGAGAAAAGCTGAATCTACCTGGGCAAACCACGCCTGGCTGGTTTCAACTTAACTTTATTAACACTGTCCTGAAAATCTCATACATGTTTCTTTCTCACTAAATATGTGCATCTCGTATGAGTTTCGCTTTTAACCGGTATGTAAGGAATCATCAGAAACACACGACTCGTGTCTCAGCCACATTACAACTACTCGATCTTTTCTCGACCTTTTTTCATGTGTATGGCATTATTTTATGCCTGATCCTGATTTTAAGTAGAGTTAAGGTCAATAACGGAAGAAAACGCAGCTTTCTACTTTCACTGTATCCAAACAGCCTTGGGAAATCAGGATAAAAGATTTTTTACTAATAAACTAGTGTTTATTTAAAGTTCTCTGACACTGAGAGGATTTGATCACAACTTTCACTTTGCAGACTTTAAGTTAAATTATAGGTTTTGAATGCGTCACTTTGCAAAAATAAATTGCTTATATGCAAAAATAAAACAAAAATTCATGCACTTCACAGAATGTTTTTATTAGTTATTTTGAACTCCGTTTGTCATCCGATTTGTTTTTAAGCTTCATGGTTCTGAATATAATGAATGAATCTCATTTATTTAATAATCAAATCGTTGTATATAAGCAGTTTTATCTAAACTTTTGTTTCTACTCCAATAAAACACGAACTTTTGAATAGTAGCTACAGCAAAATCTTGCTTTAACGACAGATTTATTTATGCATGCATTCATATATGAACAACTAAGAAACGGAAGCAGGAATTAAAAGTCTTCATAGTACAGCATCAGCAGAGATGTGTAGATTTCTGCAGTGAATTCCTGACAGGTTCATATTTTCCAGCACATTAAACACTAAACATGTGCAATTGCTCATAAAATTTTAGTGCCCTTACATATAAACGGATTCTGCTTAATACGTTTGGTCATGTAAACGCATTAACCTGTTTTCTAATGCATAAACCACTTTCGCTCATTATCCTGATTTCATCGGCTTATAAACCTGCATTCAGTCTGAACACGTTCCTAATGATCAACATGATCCGTCTTTGCTGTTAAACCGGTTTCACACACCATCTACTGCATGACGTCTGTCTCTGCTTATTTTGCTCAGTTTGAGTCTATTTGAGAATATATATATATTTTTTTCTCATTATATCAGACTATATGAGTCATAAAAGCCTGACAGGTCAAATATGTTGCGCAACAAAACTTTACGGACTGTTTTTTTTTTCGATTATTTCACTAAACTGTTCTATTTTGCCACTATTTTTAAGAACGGGAAATAACACAGTCGCCAGGTTACTATCGGTTTGCTTATGAACCGTTTTAAACCGGCCGTTTCAATAAACGTGATGAGCGTGCAAACACGTTCTTCTCTGCTGAGGAACATCTGAAGCGCGTCAGGCCTTCTGCAGTCTCCTCGTCTCCAGAAGGAAGGAGAAGCGAGAGGAGATCCGGGCAGATCTGTGTTTTCATGCTCGACCGTCCCGTCCGAGTAGAAGGGTTGGAGGGCAGAAGTCTTCATCTCGGCTCTGATACGGTGAGGCTGTGACCCGTGAAGCGGCTCGGGGCGATCTCCGAGGCCGTCGGGCGACTGACAGCTCCAGAAACGCGTCTGAACATATGCTGCAGCATCCGCTCGCTCGACGCACGCTACACGGGTTCTAACCCTGACGCGTGTTTAATCAGAAGGGCTCTGTCTCAAAACATTTAAACCCTTTCAGTTGTAAAGGTTGAGCATTATCTATAATACAGCACACAGGCTTCTGAGTGACAATATTATAAAACAATATTCCTCTCTTTAATTTGAACTCTCTAGGGACGTTTAATCACGTCGACCTGAATAGATGAGTTACATCCATATTCAGTCACAACGAGCAGTCTGAAGCAGTGCCATCTTAGAACGACTAATAATCATTTAAATACGTTTTCATAAATCATAAGTTTTATGTTCACATTTTGTTGAAATGAATCTGAATGTTTTTTATACTTTTTAAAATTTTAAGGACTTTTTAATACTTTTTATTTCGACAACGATAATTTCAAAATAAGTTCCAGTATACATAAAATACACGTGTGTACTGGGTATATTTATGTATACAGTAAATGCATGTGTGTATATATATATACACACACACACACACACACACACAAACAATAAATATGCACAGTATACACAAATATATTATGCAAACTAAAATGGTAGGAATTTATTTTATGGTTATACCAATTAGTTGCTCATTAGCAAGCATATTAATCGAATATTAGCCATTTATTAGTGCTAATGAAGCACATATTAATGGCTTATTCTACATGGCCTTTATCTACATCCCTAATCCTACCCAATACCTAAACTACCTAAACAACTACCTTACTAACTATTAATAAGCAACAAATTAAGAATTCATTGAGGGATAAGTCTCTAGCTAGTTACCAAGCGTTAGCGTAATAACTAAATAATTCCAACAGCGTTCGCCCAATTGATTTCTTGGATTCTAGTGATGATCGTGTGGTTTTCAGTCTAATATTATGGTCACTGTAATATCACGACCGTCAGATGCAGCACATGCAGGCTCTTCATGGTCAGAATGACCTGCAGTGAGGACCAGACTTCATGCCGATCGCTTTGTCTCTGAAGACCGCTGATCTGATGTGGAAACGAGCTTCAGGAGGTAGAAGGAACCCAACGCATCTGACATCAGAGCAGAACTCCAAGCGCGAGTCTGAAATCAAACCAGACCTGATCTTCCTGTAAGAGCACACTCGTCATCTTCGAGACAAACAGACTGTCACTCGGCAGACACTCAGACCAGACGTCTCATTTCTATTCCGCGTCTCATACTATAATTTCATTTCCTGCAATAAGCAACAGCGAGGCCTGCATTCAGAACATCACGCATGTCAGGCTGATGACTGTCCTCGAGAAACGTCCTGTAGATATGAAAGCACTCTGCTAATATGACCCATAATCACATCTCAATGTGATCTCAGCAGCGCAGTTACACTTTCAGGATGAACGAGATACTGTTACTGACTGATAGGACGGTTTTCTATATTTTAGATTTGATGCATAATTTGTGAAGAAACAAAGACATAAAAAAGAGGTTCACATTATGTCTTTGTGTATTCACGTGAAGTCTTAAGATGTTCACATATATCCTTTTCCTCTTGTGAATGCTGATGAAAATGAACCTTTACAAATGAGTCCTAATTTTGGCGTTTGTTTGTTTTTTACTAGTTACATTACTAGCTACAGTAATGTTTGTCCTATGCTGCATACACAGGTGGTGTTTTTCGTTTAATATTTGAAACAATAAATTTGTTAACCACCCTGCTTTCGGGGATTTCAGACCAGTTGAATGATAATCCTAACTTCAAGAAGTCATTTTCGATGATTTTTAAGAACGTTTGATTCAGTAATTAAAATTCTTCTCAAGTTTGGTCTTTAAAACAATCTAAAGACAAAAAGAGAAGCACATTCTTATATGGGAAGGACTAAATATTAATGAAATAAAACTCAGCTCATTAATTCTGGGAGAGTTGGACATTGAGCCTGTTTTCAAAAAAAGTGTTCCTTTAACTGATGGATTGTAGTGCTGTGGATTATTGTGATGTTTTTATCAGCTATTTTGGATTCTGACGGCACCCATTCACTGCAGAGCATCCATTGCTGAGGCAAACCTGATGAAGAAACTAACTCCTAATCTGGGATGGCTTGGGGGTGAGCACCTTTGAAATCTGTCTGAGCTGTTCCTAGACTGTGGAGCCGAAGCGTACCTGTGGCGATCTGAGTGGCGAGCGAGTCGTGGCTCTTGTAGAAAACCCTGACGCACAGTGCAGAGAGGCCGGTGGTCTTGAGAAGAGTGCTCTGGTAGGAGGACAGCAGCTGGTCGGTGACGCTCTCGGCCGAGACGGGAGGACCGCTCACGCTCACGGAGAGAGACAGAGAGGCGTATCGAGCGCAGCTGGACTGCAGCAGACGGCACTGGACACTGCACCCCGGGATCTCCGAGACGCTGTGATGAGACGCTCTGTCCGCGGGACGGTCCTGCACAGCCGTCACGTGCAGCTCCACCGCTGCTGCTCTGGGCAGAGACGACACGAGCGTAACACCGCTCTCCACCCGCACCGCTCCGGCACACTTCCCCTGAGGAGACCGAGACAGAGCACTGAACACATGCACACGCTAAAATGACGTGATTAAACACACCCTCGCATCACTGCGTCACTGCGTGGGGAGACTTACAACACCCACAAATGTTCTGCCGCCAAAGAAAGGCGGCAGAGCTACTCTCGCCGTAGTGTCGCTGCGGGCGCCATGTTCTGGAGACGCTGCGCTTCGTTGTGAAAGTGCCTGAGAAATCGGTGGAAATACTGTCCTCTGGTTCCCCAAAAATAACTGTCCACGTTTATACAGCGCTAATACTGTAAGTGTCTGGTAAATACTGAGAGTACTAGCAGTACTTCTACACTGACTGCCTCTGCTTTGGAACACACAGAGAGCTGCTGACTTTAAAAACATGTTATGGACTAATAATAGACAAAAATGGATTTCAATGTATCAAGAGCCTTGATTTCTCTTGAAACGTCCCTAGCAAACATCATTGTATGGAGCCTGTGATGACACCTTTCCATAACTCCTTACCTTATGTTCAACTACCCTGTGAAAGAACTAGTTAGCACTGTTTTTATTATAACCGCTTAAGGAGTGACGCCAAACTTGGCATCTTTCTCTTTTCTGAACACTTACAATGTCAGGAATAAATGCAAGGGGACACAAAGAAATTAGTCAAAATGAATAAACATCTGCTGACTCGACTAAACTAAATATGTTCGTCTTAAGCAATAATGCATTTAATTTAGCTATATTTCAACATTTACGATGAAAACCCAGAGGCTTGTGACTGTCCCAGTAACTGCCAAGTAAATAAATAACCATTTTTTTTTTTACGATTCGGCACCTCAAGGTTGACGTAGCGCCATTTTGTGATCGCTATTCACGCAGTTCTGTGTCTTGTATGTTCCCACTGCGTCTAACACGGAACGTAAGACTTTCCGGTCTGATTTAAGCGGGCAGACCTAAAGCCTGCGTGTATAACGCATAACAACATAGTATGCCGCAATGCCTTTTTTCGTGAATAATTTTTATAACCGAATTTAAAATGCATTATTATATCAAGGTTTGTTTTAATGCATCGTACCATCTAAAGATGTAGCAATGAATAGCAAGGTTTACAGAATGGATTATAAGGTGAATCAATTAAAATATTTTGTAATGCATTGAATACATGAATGCTTAAGTGAATGCCAGGCCTTATTTTGTGGAAGAACGCAGAACACCTGTAGAAAGTGTCGCTTGAATTTACAAAGCGAGCAGTGCACGGCGCAGGCATGTGGAGTCAACACACGCCAACCAAACATCTGAGCTGGTTTCTAAACCAGCCGAGACCGGCAAAGAGCAGAGCGGCGGAATAAAGATCACCTGAACCTTCAAAACTCGCCTGACCGAGCCACAACAAAGACACGCGGCGTGATTGATTCCAGACACGCAAGGGTCATTTTACACCATTTCACCACACTGGAGAGCGGCAGTTATGGCTTTAAATGTCTTCTTCATCCTCCTCCGCAGAGTTAAAATCTTTATTCTCGGCTGGGGTCTGCGCACGGGCCATTATCGCCTCTCAAAGTCGCACGCGGCACAATGCGGCCCTCAAATAACACCGTCTCATGTGCTAATGGGGGACAAATGAGTGTTTTATACAACAGCCGCTTTGTTGGGCCGTCGATAAGGGCAAAAACACTTAACCCCCTTTTCAATTGGCTGGATCAATTTTCATCCACTCACATCCCACTCCAGCACAGCAGAATAATGACGGGTTACATACACTTTATTTTGAAATTCACTCGAAAGCAGACGGCGAATAAATCAGAGAGCCTTTTCTCCCAATTCCAGGCCGCGTTCTGATCGTGACCCGGCGGGCGAACGCTGCACTTACATCCAGATTAAAGCAGCCGTCGCTGATTGCAGATCAACATCGAACCACTCTCCAGAGCGGCCGCGAGTAAACAATAGCAGCTTTAAGCAGCGTGTAAAGCCTTCACTCAGACGTCTGTAACGAGCGAGCTTTAATACGCCAAAGATTAGCACTTAACGGCGCGAGGTGCTGTAATGAACGGGAGGCTGTTAATGGCCCTCAGGGGCCGTAATAAGGCTGTGCTGGGAACCCGAGGGCCTTGTTTAGAGGCTTTAGAGGCCGACCTCACGGCCCTCGACATCCAGCTCCTCAACGGCCGAACACTGTCACGGGTCACAACCAGCTCAGGTACATTCATACCTCTCTCCATTTAAACCATAATCCCTGCCAGACCGCAATTAAGTGTTATTAAAGGAGAATACCAGGCTGCAATTGTTTGATCAAAAAAATGTATCGTAATAAGATGTTTAAAATAGTAGCATGTGATTAGAAAGTAGCATTTTATACAATAATTAATTTCATTCATTTTCTGCCTCATTGCTGCAGTCTTCAGTGTGACACGATCCTTCAGAAATCATCCTAATATATCGATTTACTGCTGAAGAAACATTTCTGAATATTACCGATGTTAAAAATGTTTCAGGATTCACAGACGACTAAAAAAAGTCGAAAGTTTAAATAGAAATATTTCGTAACATTATAGTCGCTTTTGGTAACTGAGAGCGGTAACACTTTACAATAAGGTGTGATTTGTTAACATTAATGTGTTAACTAACATGAACAGATAATGAACAATGCATTTATTACAGTATTTATTCCTCTTTGATGATGCTAATATCAATGCAATCATGTGTTATTAGCTCATGTCAGCGTTAATTAAAGGTAACAAACACAACTTGTGACTTTAATAATGCTTTACTAAATGCTACAATTGTTAACTAAAATTAATAAATGTGGTAGAAGTATCGTTCATTCTTAGTTCATATTAACTAATGGACCTATATATATATATATGCACAATTTGCACAATTTTTATAGGTGCAGAAAGCAGACTTTTACAATCGCCTCTCAAGAATCCTGGTTCTTCTATAAAATCTGTCAGCTGTTAAATAAGAAAGTAATCCGATCATCTTGATTCTGAGGCTCTTCTGCAGTGCTTCTCAGTGTTTCTCCGCTGTCCTGTTCTCGCCCGCAGGAGGAGGAACAGTAAACACCATAATAAGGAAGCGGTGTAAAGTCAGCGCTCAGCGGGGTGCTGATGGCTCGGGATGCTCAGGCGCTTCCTGGACATTTCCTCCCAGCGGGGCGCTCTGCTGCAGCGGCTCTGAGCCGGGGCCCGGAGCCTGACACACACAAACACCTACACAGCTCCTGATCCAAACTACTGCTGCTTTTCTGTTAAGCTTCAGGCATAACATGTTTTTGGAGTTTTATTTTGTTGATGTCCTTAAGAATATGTTTTTGTGGTATAATTAACAAAAACCATCTCAGGAGCTCAGTCAAAAACAGCTCGATTTCGGCCTTTCTGATTACTATTCATGCGCCTCTCTTCTGATTGGTCTGTTTTTTCTGAGTGACGCACGCCCAGGCCAATCAAACGTAACGACGTCATAATTATGTCACAGAGCTAACTGGAAGCAAAACAAACAACACAGATTCGCTTAAAATAGAATCGACGTAATACAGCCTCAAATTAGAAATATGATCATATACCTGATATTACTACATGAAAAAAACGCAGACAGCTGTGGTGAAACGCTATAAAATGAGTCGACTGGATAGAAATGATTGCCAAAAATGCTTGAGTTTGCTCACTTCCTATCAGAAAAGGTTCAATAAAGGATTATCTTGATATGGACGAGTGTAAAGTTTTACTGCATCTCACGACCATGTCGTTTCTGAAATAATGTCTATCCTTGGGAGTGTACAGATCGGCCCATCTGGTTTGGTCTGTTTTATTTTCCTTCGGCAGCCAAAGCAGAGAAAGGGAAGGTAACCTTTTCCCCGTATGACGACATGAAAGGAAGATCCCAGATTGGGTCTGAGCTTTCATTTTCTCCAGGGCTCAGTGTACACCTATCATAATCATGTGGACCACAGGCAGGAACTCATATTAATATAAAAAAAACTCATATAATGACATTTCCATGCCATGGGACATTTAAATTTATGTCCAATATTTATATTTCTTAATCGAACAGCATCCCTGTCGATGGAAATCATCCTTTACAGATTCAAGCTCAAACTAATGTTTTATTGTGAATATGAGATTTATCTGGGGCTTGGGCTCAAATTTCAGATTTGATCTGTGGTAGAAGAGGGTAGTTCTGTACAAAAGAAGGCTTTTAAAGTTTTTATTCCTAACTTATTTACACACTCGTGATGCTGAACTGCTGTATAAACGCAAAATCACATTAATTAATTACCTACAGCCGACTTAAGTGACACTGCTCATTTCTTAATAGAACAAAACAAAATGATATATTTTAATTTCTAAAAAGAACAAAACTGACCAATATGTAAATGTCTCAACAGAACAAATATAATGCCGAACAATAAATTTCGTAATAGATCAAAACGAACAAATAATAATTTAATAAAACAAAACCAACCAATATTTCCATTTCTTAACAGAGCAAATATTGTTTCTCAATAGGTCACGGGTTCGAGTTCCAGGGAACGCTTTGTTCCAGGCTTCATTCAACACTGTCTGTCAAACGCATCAATGTAAATGTAATCACTACAGCACCTGAGTGAGAGAGTTCTTACACAACTTCAAAAACTTCATGAACTCGTGAGCAGGTTTTGTTTTGACTGATCTGAAGTTAAACGCTCTCCACAAACAACACATCTGCAAAGCTGCCAATTAACCCCGCAAACTCCATCACACACCCCATTACAGACATTATGAACGCTTCGGCACCGGGCACAAGAACACGGCTTCTTCCGCTTCAGCGGCTCCATCTCCTTTAACTAGTGCTCTGATTGTTGGATGTGTGGTGAAGTCACTGGTAAACATGGAGACTGGTTTATCGCTCATCTAAAGAAAGCATTTCCATCATATCACTTGAGTGCACAAATCCAGCAGCATGTCAATGATGTGAGAGCACACAGGAGAGATCACCGCTCATTAGACATCACTGCTGACAGCCAGCATCAACACACACACACACACACACGTTTAACTACAGCATCGTTCATGTTATTTATCTCACTGATATTTATCTCTACCTTACAGATTTTACTGTGAACAATTTGTGAATTGTAATTTTTTTTAGTAAATGTTTTGACCTTGTTATAAGCAGGTTTGTTTAATTAACACGGGACCCTCTCTGGTGTTATTTAAATATTTTAATACAACAACTTTTTAATAGAATAAAGCAACCGATATTTAAATCTCTAAACAGAACAGAAATAGCTGGCATTTAAATCTCTAATAGAACAAAACAGACTAATATTTCAATCTTTTAGTAAAAAACAAACTGAAATATACGCATGCTAACTTTAACACAATATTGTCATTTCGTTTATGCACTGTTCAGATGATGAAACTGGTTTATCTTGCTTACTTGCATGTTATAAATTTGACTTTGAACAATTTATGAATACAGTAAGTGCAGTATTCAGTATTTCTGACTTTGTAATGTTTATCTAGTCTGTCATAACTGCATCTTATAACCCCTCTCTTAAACCCCGCCCATGCGAGAGTGCTACGCCCACATCTCAGAATCCAATCAATAGGCATCCAAGTGCCACCCTACACTTTTTATTTGCCAAGAATCTGTTTCACTCAGATGAACATCATAATATGGAAGAAGAAAAGATCTGTCACTACACTTGTCAAAACAAAAGAAGTCCTTAGTGTCACCGTCTGGATCTTCATTAAAAATAAAGTTCATCACCTCTGAATGGAAAGTTGGTTTCTCAGTTCATGCAGTTCAGCAAACTTTCACATGAAACATCACTTCTGACAGCACGTCTATCATCTTTGATTCTGCATGTGATTAGTTTATTCATATCACGGGCCAGTTGCATAAACTGTTAGAACAGTCTTTAAAAACGTAGTCATCCAGTTTTTCAATTTATTTATGGAAAGGTAGTTCCCTATCCACTTCGGAGCCAAAGGTGCATTCGGTGGAAGTGGAAGAAGGTGGAAGAAGAAGCTATTTGTGTGGCGGTATAACAGTCAGCGGTGTCCCTGTCCATTTAGTGATTCCCCTTGGAGTTTCACAAAGAGCAGTTTCTGAACACAGTCGACTTGTGTCTTTTCAAAGACCTCCAACGATGGCCACAAGAGCTGTATTCAGTGTCTGCATGCTGAAGATGCGTTCAGGGAGGGTGTATGCACTCAATGCGAGTTCATGCCCCTGTCAGTCCTGTGATCACTCCTCTCTTTCCTCCAGGGGAGTGCAGGAGAACCTTTAGCTTCCACGGTCCTGCTTTCTCTGCTCCAGACAGAGGATCTGAGGGTTACCGTGAGTCGGGGTGGCTGGTGACCTCACCTTCAGGCTTTCCCTGTCCCCCCGCATCTTCACGAAGGTCGTGGAGGGGGCCCTTCCCCTGCTATTGAGAGCGAGCATCTGGATCTTCAACTAACTCATCATGGCCCAGTCAGGAGAACAGCTGTGAGATCACAGGGACCTGATGCTTCAGCACCTCAGCCAGTTGTGGCTTCGGGTCAACTGGAAAAAGAGCAAGTACTTCCCCGTGCAGAGAATCTCTTTTCTCAGTGTGGAGTTAGACTCAGTGAGTATGACGGCGCATCTCTCAGAGAAGTGTGCCCAGTCAGTGCTGAACTGCCTGAGTTCCTTCAGAGGCAGAACAGTGGTTCCACTGAAACATTTTCAGAGTCTCCTGGGGCATATGGCGTCCGCAGCCTTGCTGCTCAGATTGCTTCAGATGAGACCACTTCAGCACTGGCTTCACTCCCGAGTCCTGAGATGGGCATGGTTCTGTGGGACACTCCGTGTAAACATCACAATGGTGTGTTGTTGCACCTTTCTACGGGCCATGGTGCCCTTAGAACAAATAACCTGGCATGTTGTTGTCACAACACATGCCCCCACTTTTGGCTGTGGCAACACATGCATAGGGCAGGTAGCTTTGGGGCTCTGGACAGGGCCTCTACTGCCTTCCCTGCAGTGGGTCTTTTCACGCAAGCACTCTGCAAGGTCAGGGAAGACGAGGAACAAAGCCCTGCTGGTTGCGCCTCCTCTGTCAGGGGTATGGGTCCCTGTGGCACCCATGGTTCTTTGGCTCACAATTGGCCGGTGAATCACTCAGGCTAGGGCCCACTCTACAATGCAGGCCTATGCACCGAAGTCTGTTCGATGATTGGTGTTCCTCTCGCAGAGAGAACCCCCGAAGATGCCTGATTGGAGTAGTGCTTTCTTTCCTGCAGGAGAAGTTGGAGTGTAGGCTGTCGCCCTCCACTTTGAAAGTGCATGTGGATGCTACAGCAGCAAATCATGATGCAGTGAATGGCAGGTCATTCGGAAGACATGATCTCATTGTGAGGTTCCAGAGGGGTGCAAGGAGGTTAAATCCCTCTAGGGCACGCCTAGTGCCCTCCTGGGATCTCAGAGGAGGCAGATCCAACATTGATGTTGCTGTGTCCTTTAAGAGCCCTGTGCATATATGTGGACTGCACCCGGAGCTTCAGAGGCTCTGAGCACCTCTTTGTCTGCTACAGAGGTCAGCAGAAAGAGAAGGCTGTCAAGCAAAGGTTGGATAGTGGATGTTATTGCCTTGGTGTACCGTTCTCAAAGCAAGTTGTGTCCCCTGGGACTGTTGCTTCCTCTCATGTTTTAGCACAAGGCACATCTCCAGCAGACATCTGTAAAGCTACGAGCTGGGTGACAACGAAGCCTTCTCTAGAAGGCTTGCTTCTTCATCATTCTGCCAAGCTGTAACAACAAATAGGAAGACTTGAAGCAAATCTTTTTTGAAGGTCAAAATCCCTTCTCTTAAGGATCAAGGCTTGGCTTCACTAGCAGCGACTGTTGATTCCTGTGGGTGCCAAGGTCAGCAAATTTTCTCTGAGGTGGTTACAACCATTGCATAGCATTTGTCTTACATGCAGTTGCTTGCCAACATTTGCAGTGCTGTTGGTTTTAACGGGGTTCAGGTTGTGCCGTTTTCCATTGATCCCAGTCTGTCGTCACAACATAACTCATAGTGACCGACAGATAGGAAACATCACAGTTACATACGTAACCCTCCTTCCCTGATGTCCCCTTGCCACAACCTCGAACCATCGCTGAGTGCCAGGGACTGGTTCTCGGCTCATCATCAAAACCTGATGAGTGGTTGCACCTGTCACCTACTTATACCCATATGACAAAAAGTGGCTCGGGATGTGTTAACCACTTGCCAAATTTCATTGCTGTTTTCTCTTATTCAGAGTGAATCAGGGCTCCAAGCAAGACCCCCAGTCTGCAGTCACGACATAACATCTCCGTTTCCTCCATCTGGGAACGAGGGTTATATGTGTAACTTAGTAACTGCTAGTTGATCAAACTAGTTCTTAAGACACAGTCTTAACAGTTTATGTAACTGGTCACAGATCATAATGTGATCATTCAAGCGTCAAACACTGAAGCCCAGCACCCTGCCAGGATTCAGATCAGTAGCTTGTTAATATAACTGATGATACTTAAACTTTAACGTTTGTTCTCTCTGTCTTGAGTATATATGTCTGTATGAGGGTTTTAATCATGAACTCAGTGTCTCCTCTGTTGTATGCATGGTTATATTCTCATTACATTAGGCTGAAATGAGCACCGGTGCCGTGTGAAATCCTCACCGCAGGGAAAAACCCATCTATGGTGAGCATGAGATCAAACAGAACAGATTAGATAATCTCACACACACACGAACCGACGCCAACACACAGACGAGACTCGCATCAATCACCTCTGCTCAACGCCTCCATCTGATGAGCTCAAATTTCAGGCTTTTTTTCATGATTTTGTGATATATTGTGCATGTGTACAATATTTTTTTTATACTCAAGGACGCATAAAACTGATCAAAAGTAACTTAAAGACATTTAGAATATTAAAAAAGATTTCAAATAAATGCTATTCTTTTGAACTTTTGAATCATCTGAAAAATAAAATGTATGACAAAACTATCATGCACTTATGATAATTAGGAATGTTTCTTGAGTAGTAAATCAGCTTATTAGAAGGATTTCTGAAGAATTATGTGACACTGAAGACTGGAGTCACAACAATAAATTGTATTTGAACATATACTCATAAAAATGGCTGTTTTAGACTGAAATATTTCTTTATGTTTGTTTATCTAAATGCAGTCTTAGTGACCAGAAGAGACATCTTTAAAATATTTGTGCAGAAAACGCTTTTTGTGGAAACTGGGATAAATTGTATTTTTCAGGATTCTTTGATGTATAAGTTCATACGAGCATCATTCATTTGAAACAGAAATCGCCTGAAAGATCATACATGTCTTAACCCTCACTTTTGATCAATTTAATGAGTCCTTCATGAATAAAAGTGCTCAAAACTAGAGTAATGGCTGTTAAAAATTCAGCTTTGATCACAGGAATAAATGACCTTTTACACACAGACAACAGCTGCTTTAAACTGTGCATTAAACATTACACTTTCAAATAAATGCAGCAGAAGTTGGTTTGTGATATCTGAGCTCCCAATAATCGTCGTGATAGCGAGCTGATCAATAAAAGCGTCTGGAACGGATCTCGTGAGCAGATCAGAGTCAGACGCTCCCAGGGTTCAGAGAAGTGAAGCAGGGGCTCCGAGGAAGACATCTGCCCGTATCATTAAAGACATGCACCGCTCTCATAACATCAAGTTTTCATGAGCGCTTAGCAGCTCCAGATTGGCTCGAGTCGAACACTTTAGAGCCGATTTCACCAGGGAGGGCCTTCATTTGCATTTAAAGGTCTCTGGGATTAATTGCTTTTCCCTAATCGAGGTCTCTTAAATAAACATAATATAATGAAACAATGCAGACTGCAAGAGAAAATAATTACAACTATCACAGAGCAAACACGTTAATAAAAGGATTAAGATAATATTAGTCTCGGGCTCAGACACCGTCTGACGGATCTGCTGAACACCGGTCTGATCGAGGCCTTGCTCCGGTTTACATCAGTCTCTGCATCTGATCAAGCGTGTGAGCTTCATCGCTTCAGAAGCCGCTTTGGATACAGACCTGTCACTTAATGCACCTAAAAACACTACATGCACTAACCCAACTGTTTATAAATCTTCAAGGTTCATCTTTAGTTTTTTTTTCCCCCACCAAAATAAAAGCTCTTTTATGGTTTTGAGATCCTGTTAAAACCAAGTAAAGAAAATTTAAGCAAGAAATAAAAAGTGAAAATTGTCAACAGAACATAAAATATCTGAAAAAAATCTACTTAAGTTTTTGACCCCATTGACAGACATATAGTGTTGTTTTAAGACGTGATATTTTCAATATGCATCTCAGGCAAATGTATCATGACTTAAGGATAACTTTTTTTTTTTATTAGAAAATTACTGACAAAGGTATTCATGTTTTTACTTGAATAGTTTTGTTCAACTGTTGTTTTTCAAATTTTCTATGCATTATTCCTATTTTTTCACACTTCATTCTTGCATTTTTAGTCTCCAATATTATCATAAAGTATTATATGTTATAAATACATATATTTTTTATTAAACAGTATTATTATGCACCTGTTTTCCAAAAATATTTCCTGTTGACAAAAGAAGAAGAAAGCTGTTGATGAGACGTGGTCAGATGTTGAGGTTCAGTGAGCTTTCAGGAGATCTCTTCACAGGGTTTCTGACTAACTCACCTGTATTTCCCGTAGCTTGGCGTCCCAGGCCTCGGTGACGGCCGCGGCGAGCTCTCGGCGGCTGATGTAAAGGTGCGCCTGCAGCACGTGAGCCAGCGTGAGTCTGGAGTCCATCGCACGCAGAACCTTCTCCGTGTGACTGAAGCAGAGCGGAGCCTGAAGGGCCGCGGGCCCCTTCACCAGCTGCATGGAGCAGGGCACCAGAGCGATCTGTCCCGAGCAGAACACCGCGTCCCGCACCTGACACACACACACACACACACACACACAACACCTCGATGAAGAGGCGATCAGGTAATACATTTAATAATTTCAGCGATTTGAAAAACAGTATGTAGAGCTGCAATAGTCCCCTTAAGGGAATGCAGTTTTTTTTTCTAAATGTTTCATCTTTTCAGACTACCCTAGCAGCTTTTTTTTCCCCAAAAGCAACAAATGTAGCCATTTTTAAACATTTATTTGACAACGTTTGATAAGTGACACACATCACGTCACATGCTATTTGCGGTTGTTCAACTGCATTATAATAATAGCTATTATTATTACTGTTTAATAATTGTGATACATTTATGATGCACCTTGATAGTAGCTCGTCCTGTGACTGATGTTCATTGTAAGAAATATAAAAAAAAATAATAGTAATTTTGCAGGAGATTATCCATATTAAGCATAATTTAAAATTCAGGTAAAAAACCCAATATGCCATTTTTTTTAATATTAGCATGGTAGATTGTGCCCTGTTTTCAGCAGTTAATACAAGTTCATACAAGTTACCCAAAAACTACAGACCAAATGATATCTTGATGTAGCAAGCCTGAAACCCATTTTATATTTATTTAATACTTGAACATATGGTTGACTAATATAAAGCAGCAATGCACAACCCATAAACGAAAAACGAATAGCTTGCATAACATTCATCATTTTATCACGAAGAATTCGTACAATTGACTTGATTTAGTTTGACTAAGGCTTCGATCTTTTCGTCCTAATTTGTAGGCTACAGCTGGAAACTGTCATAAATCATAAACCGGCGATCGTTTCACCCACATGTCAGAGCCTCGTATCAAAAAAGGTGCAATTCATTAACATTATTAAAGCATTTGTGTTTGAACAGCAAAGCATCAATTAACGCGCTACACCTTCTTTGTTATTTTATCACCTAGAGTTCCCGTTTCACACGAGCGATGAAAGCACAGCTCCTACGCATTCATAGCAAGCTGATAATTAGCTGAGAATCCACAGACAGACTCTCTTCTGGAGACGCAGCTAAAAATACGAGCGCCGTCGGAGACACGCAGGAGAGGTCGAGCGGCTGCAGGTGATCGGTGCGGATCGAGCGAGGCCTGACCTCTGCTGCCATCACGGCTCTCTCCATCAATCGGTGCGAGCTTTAGAGCTAATTAGCATGCGGCCGCGGATACTGTATTTAGCCAGATTACCAGAGCGACTCTAAAGCCCCGGCCAGAGCACACTGACCGCTTGACCTCCGCGGCTGAATGCTGCCAGTTAGTTCAGAGTGTAAACACGCACAGAACTAGTCTTTGTTTTGTAATTTAGTGTAGTTTTAGCATTACTGAGAAGATACTATAGCTGCTGTTAGTAGTTTGGCTAGTTTGAGTTTTTATATTTTCTGTTTTCTTAATTTTTTGCCATATATATATATATATATATATATACATATATGTATATATACACACACATACAAGTTAGTATCTCAGACTTTAAAGGTTGAGTCTTTTATTTTAGTTTTTACTTCAAATTTAGTTTGGAATATCAAGTTAAACCGGATGAAAACATTAATATTTCAAATGAGTTCTTTTTAAATTTAAATATTTTTTGTGTTTTGTCATATTTGCTATTCTTGTTTTTAAAAATATATATAGCATTTATTATTTTTCTATTTCAGTTTTTTTAAGCACTAAAACGACAAACTATATTTTCACGTTTGCTTTAGTCGTTTTGCTGTCATTTTTATTAAATAGCTATTTTTTTTTACAGTTTTATCCATTTTTATGTCAGTTTAATTTTTTCGGCACATGAAGATGCACTAGATGGAATTTTCAGAATTTCCATTTGTGTTTTTGACATAATTTTTTACCTTTAATTTCAGTTTGATTTTTTGTACGTTCAAGGAGACGAAACGTTTTCGATTCGGTTTTACCGTATTCGCTTCTCTTTTTCTCATTAGCTTCTCTTAAACGTCTTTATAGCTTTTAATAAATTTGCTTTCCTTTTTTTTTTTTGCTATTTCCTAATTTTGCAACCAAATAAAAAAACACCAGAAACGTTGCATTGGAATCCAGCCGAAAAATGCAACTCGCTCTATTTGATTTCAAGTCATAAGCGTTATATCACGTAAAAGCGTTTTCTCTTGGCGGCTCCATTTTCCGTCGACTGTCACATCCCTGTGCATATCGAGTCCAAACGCGCACGGCCAAACCGATTGTGAGAAATCTCTTCGATGACGTTTGTGAATTCATCCGCCGCCCTGGACAAAAACCGTCATTTTACGAGATGAGCTCGGATCAACAAACGGCGCTGGCTGCAGGGAGGAAGGAGTCACATCCATTTCCATAATCATGCGGGTTTCTCGTGATTCCCGGCTCCTGGCTTCACCTGTCAGCTCTGATGAATCTTCATTCGCGCCGGGCCGCTACAAATTACCGGGACGGGCGGAAGCTCGCGGCCTTCCAACGGCCGATCAATCAGCGCATCATTTACCTGCGAGCGCTGTTCGGCATCGTCTGCGCCTCCGCGACAAATCAGCATTGGCGTTCCAGTTATGAGCCATCAGGCGGCATCAGGGCCCGGGCCGGGGATCTCCTAACGGCTCGGCCCTCGGAAGGCCCTCTCGCCTCGGCCGGCCCACATCTCTGCATTTCAATATCAAAAGCCAGACCTCTCGGCTATTATAATATTTAAAAATAAAAAACAGGTGCAGCGCGATCAATTATTAAGAGGCTCGCTCAGGTTGCCCTGCCAGGAGGAGATCTGGGGAATACTATTTACATAAAATTAACAGTTCAAAAGAACGAGTTCACACACCAATCAAACTTGTTAATTGACTGTCAATGGCGTGTCCCTGAATATACAACACAACTACATTATTCATCCGCGCCGCTGACAAGGAAGACAGGCCAATTTGCATGGGCATCCAAAATCTGATCAACAACTACAACGGCCCATGCATTTTTAATAGAGTCGAGGGAGACCATTAATATTCATAGGGGTCAAACTACGCCGCAGCGCTCCGTTTAACTCTAAAGCGCAACTTCGGTGCATTCTCCAGCTTTACTTCACAAGCTCGGACGGAAACCTCGGCGGACCCGGATCTGGTTTGTTTGTTTTACGAGCTCTGGCAGCGGAGGTGACCTTAAAGACGCGAGCTCCTGCCAGAAGACGGCCGCGCCGGGGGAAAGTGACCTGCTATTGACGAACAGTCAAACTCGGCGGCTCCGGTCAAGGACGCGCCATCAGGTATGCTAATGGACGCACATCCCGACCGGATCTTCATGCATAATTGATGGCGCTCACATACAGAGACGCCTCACACAAACACAGCCTCACGCCGAGCCGACGAGCCACACCAGAGACCATCCCACAGCACGAGGGCTCTTCAGGACCCGAGAACTAAAACTACTGAAATAAAAAGCACAATCTCTTCTGCTCACCAAGGACGCATTCGTCTGATCAAAAATCTGGAAATATCATTACATTTTAAAGCAGCTGTGTTCTCCGTGAGTGTGTGTTATTAGTTTCTGTATTTTCAGCATCATTCCTCCAGTCTTCAGCGTCACGTGATCTTCAGAAACCGGAATAATACACTGATTTACAGCATTATTATTACATACGATTTTCGAATATTATCGACGTTGAAAAGAATGTCGCCGAACAATATTTCTGTGCAAACTGTCGTTCTATTTTTCAGGATAAAGGAACAGCATTTATTCAAAAAAGAAACCCTTTCTCACTAAGTTTTTAAATAGGGATTTATAATGCTAAAAAAAGATGACATTATTAAAAAAAATATATATATTTTGTAAAATAGCAATTATTATTATTATTCTACTAAATGAAATGTTAAAGCAACGTTAAAATGAAATGAATACTAAATTAAAATGAATAATTTAACACTAAATTCAATGCATATGAAATAAAGGTGAGTATAGATTTCTGTCAGTCTAGAAGGAGGACTCGAGTATTCTGGATTTGGCTGGTTCTAGTTTTATGAAGAGCTCCTGTGATGTTGATGAAGCACCTCACGCTCACGAGAAGCTCCTGCTAGGAACACAAAGGAAACCGGATTCAGAAAGCAAAATATGAATATGAGTGTGTGAGGAGCGAGTGTGTGTCGGCCTGATGCCCACAGACGCTGTCACATCGGCTCCTGTCAGCTCCTCACTGTCTGTCGGCTAAAACAAGAGCCAGCAAGGTCACGCCGGGGTTATTACAGCTTCAACTAAGAATAAACCTTAACTGACTAAAAATTCTTTCCCATTCGCCAAGGAAACATTTCTCTTTAATCTATTGATAAAGTGCATCATTGTCATTAAGTTAACCAAAGCAAAATGCAAGCTAATAAATAAACACGTTTAAGAAAACTTATGGTATGATTGAAAATTATGCATTACAAACATTTAATTCTATTAAATTAACGAGACTTTTACGGTAATATTTAACAATGAAAATAATGAATCCATTTACAAAATATGATTTTTTTTTTGTATTTTGCATTTGCTTAACTGGCGTGAAAACACCACAATGGGATTTAAATCACTTTACATCTATTTTTATTATTATTATTTTTAATAAAATTAATTCTATATATGGAGCATTAAATGGTTTTTATATATTGCGACATATTAATTATATATATATATATATATATATATATATATATATATATATATATATAAAATCATATAGATATAAAACAAAAATGAATAAAATACAAAAAACTGACATGCATGCGGAAAACATCAAAATTCAAATCAAAAACAACACGTTCAGAAAGGAGAGTGTTATTTTCTCCGTGCAGAAGCTGAAACGTTCAGACATCTGATCATATCCGTCCGAATCATGCGTGCGGCCGTCAGAGAGCGTTCTGTCAGCGAGGAAGAGGAGGGACGGCGCGGCTCTCGACCTCTGCGTCTGTGACAAATTGGTTGTGAGGCTTTTTGGACTGATGCACATCCCACAAACCCCGCAGGACACGCCAGGGCCGCCGCGCGTCGCTCCATCAAGCAGCGTCTTCCACGACAAACTCCATCATCCTGCATTACGTGCTCTCTCCCGCTAATCTGCCTAGCGCCCGGGCGTCTCCGGCCGGCTCTGATGGGTCTGGTCCGGTTCGTGAGGGTCTCTGCTCCAGACCCGCGGCTGATGTCAGGCCGCGTCACATCACACACACACACACACACACACACACACACACACACACACCTGCAGTGTGAGATCCGCTCAAGAGATGGCAGTATGACTTCAGGAAACCCACGGAAGAGCTGCTCATTAACAGCAGAGACGCACATCCTCTTTATCAAACATCACTGCCTCTTACGTCTGTGTTTATTTGACCAGCAGCTCAGTTTTATTTCAGTGCTTCCTAGAAAAGCAACTATTTGTGCCAGGTTAACGTTTATTTATTTTTGTCTTTTACTGTACGCATTTTTCTCAAGTGCTATTTATGCTGCATGGAATAATGCAATACAATAAAGAACGTATATTCTGTTTTTCATATGAATTATATTTTATAGCTAAAACATCAAAAATATCATTTCTTATTTTTTTAAATTCTAATTCTTTAACGTACATAATAATAACAATTACCAACAACAGCGACGGGGATGCTTTCTGTTAAAAGGCTCATCATCATTATTATCATTTTGCATTGAGACACTTTGGTGGCGATTAAATACAAATCAAATCTCTCTAATGTTATTCTAAAAAGTCAATTATTTAGACAGCAAGTGATGCTATTTTCATGTTTTTTTGCATTTAATAATAAAGATTTGGGGGCTGATAAAATGGCATGCACTGTAAATTTAAAACAGGCATCAGTTTCATTAAGCAAAATAACTCCTGAGGTTTAAGTGCGTGTAGCAGGCATGTTTGGCAAGGCTGAAATATGAATAAGGCATCTGCACGAGAGCGAAGGAGCCCAGAACGAACGAGGACGAGACGAGAAAAGCCTAAAAGTAAACGGAACAGAAGCGATCTCCTCCCAGACGCAGAGGAAGGTGCCGGCCGCTCGGACAGCGCTCTGACCCGCGGCTCCCCGACTGTCAGTGTGTGTCCCGTCACACGCCGCCGTGCAGGAATAGACCCTCGTTACCATAGTAATGGGCTCTGGACGTGATCAAACCGGACAGCGCTCGCTGGTCCTCAGATTCAGCATTTATTATTCACTTTTTATACGTGCATCTTGCATCTGAGCCCCGCAGAGCTCACTCACGTCCTACCGGAAATCCCCGTTAAAAACAAGCACGGTGCTTTATGCGTCGCGCCATTATTTATGTTGATGTAAATAAAAAAGCCCTGCATATTACAAACATCTTAAACCGCATGCAAAAATGACGTTATTGAATTTAAATACAGCACATTACAACCATTTTACTGTACAATCACTGCATTATATTCATGAGAAAGTCTCATTCTGTGAGGAAAATTAATATTACTTAGATGGTAAATTATGTACATATCATAATATCATGCAGTTTATTCAGATTTAAAAACATTAAATATAGCAAACATTTTATTGTGAGATCACTATATTCATGAGAAAGTCTCATTCTAAGAAAAAGACAGATTAGATATCTAAGAGTTTGTAGATTATAAAACGTTACTGTGAAACTACCGTATTCAATTAAATTGATTTTAATCAGAATCTTCAACAAAAATAAAACGATTTGTATGTTAAATAATAAGGCAAGTCTTTATTTTATGCATTTATTCTGAATTTTGATGAGAAAGATATAAATATAATTGTAAAAGGTCCTAAAACGTGCTTCACTGTGTTGAAGTGAAATAGAAGATCTCGTACTGAAGATAGGTGAGAGAAGCACAGACGTGAAGTCAAAGCTTGCTGGTTTTACTGCTTCGTTCAGGCACATTTAAACAGAAGTTTGAAATATCTCTTTTCTCTTCTGGCAGTGATGTTACTGTGCTGATTAACTGCAGAATTTAGACCTTTAGTCAAAGCACACACAGTTTGATTCGTTTGAACAAATCAGTTCTTTTGTACTGATTCATTTGAATCAGCAGCTTCAGATACGAGGTCACACTTTTAAATGGATCTAATGTGATCCTCTGATCTAGCCGTGCTGTTTCTTTTCCCCTCCGACTCTTTCTTACACATAACATGTTAAAACATTAATATCAATATACAGCGCATGTAACGTCAAATAATTCAAATACTTAAACATCATTCATTTAGTAACAAAAACTGCCTTTATTATTTGCAGCTAGATATTATAGTATTATACTGAACCAATATTTTGGCAAAAGTCGCTCACTTTGCATTTTAATATTAAGAAATATACTAAACATCACGAAAAATATGAGGTATTTTGTGTTTTTACATTAGTGCATGTAACTACTAAATATAAAATTAACAAAACAGTATCATCAATATTAACGATATGAAGTAATTTAATGAAACGTTAAAAGATGAATCCCATTCTTCTAGAAACTGATTTCCCGTAGCTACAGATTCATACCATTATTCTACTAGCATTACATCTTTAGTTTCAGATTCATGTAGTTTTGATGGCATTTGTGGGCAATTTTCAGAAACATCAAATGTCGTTAATAAAAACATTTTAAGCTTTCTAGGTATTGTTAGATTGGAGCAAACAATTATTAAATGTAAAAATAATTATGCATTTGTAATGTGAAACAATACAGTAATTAAAACATTAAATATTAAATACGTTAAATAAATAAAAAACAATACATATAAATGAATATATAAAGTGGGTCATATAAATGTTTTTGGAAACTAAAGCTAATGTTTCCATATTAGTCATAAGAAATGATGTTTCAAAGCCAAAAACACAACCTCGGTTATTTGTAGCTAGATTTAAAATATTACTCTACTAGCATTAAATAACTTTGGTTAGTTTCAGATGCGTTTGTTTGTGTGGTTTATTCACAGACGGCTCATCATTAGGATATCAAGTAAAGACCGTGTCCCGTGAAGATGTGACCTGACGCAAATATATTAAAACTAAAAGAACTTCATTTGGACAACTTTGAAGGAGATTTTCCTCCATATTTGGATTCCAGATTTTCTGACAGCTGTGTCTCAGACAGATGCAGTGCCATCCTAAGAAAGCTGATTTATTCTAAAGCGTGTCTGGTGTGTGATCGTGACGGAGCGGCGGATGAAAGCAGGACAGTAGAAGAGCTCATTTGTCTTCAGCTCAACTGGCCCAAGAGCCCCGTCTCTCCCCCGTCCTCCCCGTCTCTCCCGTCTCTCTCGGGCGGTAAGTGATCGCTGGCTCTTTTATTAGAGCTGATAGCATCCTAGCATTGTTTGAGCGCGGCTCGTGCCCTACTGCTCTAGCCTGCAGCGCTGCATATTACTGGGGCATTATTTCATGCTTGCCTGCCTCTTTTATCAACCGCTTCTGAAGTAATGTTAATAGACTAGAAAATTGAGACATTTATGAAGTATAGGCAGTGTTTATGAAAAAATCCATAAAATATGACGAGGGCGAGGTGAGATAAAAGCGGCGCTTTAATAGATTATGGCGAAGGGAGATCACCGCGGGCTCTGACGGGCTCCTCCTCGGAGACGCCGCTCGTTTAGCTGCGCTACTAACTAACCTAAATGTTCTAATTAATCTGTACACAACGTACCTCCTGCCCGGCGAGCCTCATTAACCCGATCTGCTAATTGAAGCGGCTTACACACACACAACACACACCATTTTATTACATCTGCTCGCCTAGGCTGCGTTTACGCCATCAAAAACATAGAATTATTACTATTACTATTAAAACAGCTGCTTCCTCTGTGGATGTGTGCTAAAGTGTCATTTATTTCTGTGTATTTACCAGAATAATATACCGTGCCGATCAGTATTTCTTAAGAAGAGCGTTTATTCGAAACGGAAATCTTTTGTAGCATTATAAACGTCTTTACGGTCACTTTTGAAGAATTTAATGCATACACTGCATGGAGCCCGAGTGAGCAGGAGAGTCTTCAGTGATCCCAAACTTTTGAGCATGAATCAGAGAAGAACGTAATCGCGGGAGTTCTTGTTAATCGGGGAGCGTTTGTTATCAGGAGCATTCCCGCGCGAGAACCCGGCCTCATTGTTTCCATCGTTTCGCCCGCTTTAAGGAGATTATTGAAATGTTCCCGCAGCAGCGGTTCTCTTCGACGCTAATTGTGGGCGTCGGATTGCGATTTCTCCCAATGCAAATCCAATTGCGGGGCCGCGCGCGGAATAAAGCGACCCTCCCGATGGAGTGGGCGTATTCCCAAAACTGGGACTAACAGGACTACACGATGCAGGCGGATGTTAAATTGGATTATTAAAGCACGCGGCGGTTGCCAGGTCTCAGGGTAGCGTGCGGATCGTGATTTAACACAGCTCTTCCGTTGGCTCGCAGGCTCCGTCACGACGGCTGGCGCTCCTGAAGGGATTTTAGGGAAGGCGAAACATTAAATCACCAAGGTGTACGGCGACGCGCCATTTACAACTCCTGCTGTTAACGACGACTTTGGTTAATGAAGGGTCAATTCCAACCATCTGCCAACACACAAGCTTAATCGTCTGTTATGAGGGGAAATTGATTTTTTTCCCCCCTTCTCTTGGAAAAATGTTGGAGAGCTTGCAGCGGAAGACTCGCGATATTAGCGAGGTGTAAAATATTTGTCTTAATGTAATGTCAAATACCATTTGATCATAGCTCATTAGATCTGGCAACCCCAGACCTCTGACGGAGAGCGGCAGTAGCGTATTTTTATTTAATGCCATGCTGTTTTCATGGGGAAATCTATTTTAAAAACCACCACCGTAGCAAATACGATAAGTTATATTACACGAGATTTTAACATGAACGCATGTGTCCCTGGAGCGCGGGAGCAGTCATAAGAGCTCGGGTATATCTGAACGATAGACAACAATACACTGCATGAGCAAAATGTAAAAAATGATGCCAAAAACCATTAGGATATGTCCTGTCCTTGCTAAGAATATCTGGACAACTTTAAGAATCATTTTCTCGATATTTAGATTTTCTCATCCAAATAGAGTCCTATCCTAAAAAATGATGTCCTGGGTCACATGTGATGCAAAGTCTAAACGTTTTCTGGCAAAATGATGCTAAATTGCCCCATAAGTAAGTTCACTTCATAAAAGAGTTGTGTAGGTGCATTAAAAGTCCAGCGCAACACGCTCAGATGTCTGCTGGACGCGAATACGTCACGCTACAATCTTAAAGATAAACTGTGATTTGCATAAACATGAAAAGACCCGCATCTGGCAAGACGTATCTGAAGGCAGAGGAGAATCTGTCACACGTCCAGAAATCCTCATTAAGGACGCAGGGACTATTATGCTAAACGTGACCTCGGCGCGCGCGAGCTAATCAAGGGTGAAACTGAGAAAACAAAAAACACACAGAGCGTTTAATTTCATCTAAATGACGGCGCTCGGGGCCCGGAGCTACGCGAACGCAAAGGTTAACGAATTTGGTAAATCAAATCTGATAAGGATCCTTCACGTTACACAACAGAATGACACGCTCTCGGCAATTAGACAGAAAACACTCCCTCGTGATGAAAGGACTTTCATGTGTCGTGTTTTGTTGTGAGGAAATTTTATGTTATAGACGTTAAAACATTTTTTAGGATGTTTAGAATAGACATTTTGTTTAGATCAAATATCTTCAAATGAGTTTAATACATTAAGTGAGAATTAGTTATAAATAAAGCCATTTTAAAAAAAAGAAATCCAAAAAAAAAGAAAGGAAATAAAGTTTCTTGCAGTAACAGCTGCACACTAAAGGGTTTTATTCAGTTAAATTCAGTAAAGAGCAACTATAAAGATATTACATCATTTAAAGTAAGTGGTAGTTATGTTTTCATATATTTTTCCAATATGTGCAGCTATAATGTATTTATAGTCAACTAAAACTACACGACAGTTAAAAGTTACTTGAGATAAATATCAGGTGATCAGAATAAAAAATAATACATTCAAGAACAATAATTTATAAAAAGTGCATTTTTTTTGTTAGCTAGTTACTAAATCTTTAAAAACATTTCTTCATAAATGATGCTCAGGACCTTTGAAAGCAGTCAAGGAAAGCTCCAAAGTGCTCTGGCTAACTTCAGCGAATCCCTCCTCTAAATTAAATGTAGGCATGAATGGGTGATTATTCCCGGGAAAGGTATCCGTCTGCGCGACACAAGCGCCATCATCAGAAGCGTTTCTCATCACGGTCTGGAGGCGGGGGGCACAGCGA